>NW_027428184.1:53225-55725 GCF_043250625.1 Sebastes fasciatus | reverse complement strand
AGTTCGTTGTGTTAATGAGTGTGTGTAGTTAATGTGTGTATTATGTACTGGTTACCAGTTCGTTGTGTTAATGAGTGTGTAGTTAATGTGTGTATTATGTACTGGTTACCAGTTCGTTGTGTTAATGAGTGTGTAGTTAATGTGTGTATTATGTACTGGTTACCAGTTCGTTGTGTTAATGAGTGTGTAGTTAATGTGTGTATTATGTACTGGTTACCAGTTCGTTGTGTTAATGAGTGTGTGTAGTTAATGTGTGTATTATGTACTGGTTACCAGTTCGTTGCGTTCCTCTGATAGCAGAGCGTTCCGATCCTCCAGCTTCCTGACGACGGCGCTGAGCTCAGCAATTCTTAACTGAAACCTGCGAGTGTCCCGGTCCTCCTGAGTCTACACACACACACACACACACACACACACACACACACACACACACATGAAACACACTGAGTTTTATATATATATATATATAAATATCTGCTTCTGAGGGAGAACTACGACTCCCATGGTGCATTTCACTAACAAATAGCCAACCACAGAGCTTCTGTCAGTATAGATGTAGAAAGCTGATCAAACAGCAGCTGAGGCTCATGGGTAATGTAGTCTTTACCTGATTAGTCAGAACCAAAGGACTGTCTGTGAGGACAGGTAGACAGGTAACACCAGGTGACGCCAGGTGATGTAGTAACACCAGGTGACACCGGGTGACGTAGTAACACCAGGTGACGTAGTAACACCAGGTGACACCGGGTGATGTAGTAACACCAGGTGACGTAGTAACACCAGGTGACACCAGGTGATGTAGTAACACCAGGTGACGTAGTAACACCAGGTGACACCAGGTGATGTAGTAACACCAGGTGACGTAGTAACACCAGGTGACACCAGGTGATGTAGTAACACCAGATGACGTAGTAACACCAGGTGACGTAGTAACACCAGGTGACACCAGGTGATGTAGTAACACCAGGTGATGTAGTAACACCAGGTGACGTAGTAACAACAAGTGACACCAGGTGATGTAGTTACACCAGATGACGTAGTAACACCAGGTGACGTAGTAACACCAGGTGACACCAGGTGATGTAGTAACATCAGGTGACACCAGGTGATGTAGTAACACCAGGTGACACCAGGTGACACCAGGTGATGTAGTAACACCAGATGACGTAGTAACACCAGGTGACGTAGTAACACCAGGTGACACCAGGTGATGTAGTAACATCAGGTGACACCAGGTGATGTAGTAACACCAGGTGACACCAGGTGACACCAGGTGATGTAGTAACACCAGATGACGTAGTAACACCAGGTGACGTAGTAACAACAGGTGACACCAGGTGATGTAGTAACATCAGGTGACACCAGGTGATGTAGTAACACCAGGTGACACCAGGTGACACCAGGTGATGTAGTAACACCAGATGACGTAGTAACACCAGGTGACGTAGTAACAACAGGTGACACCAGGTGATGTAGTAACATCAGATGATGTAGTAACACCAGGTGACACCAGGTGATGTAGTAACACCAGATGACGTAGTAACACCAGGTGATGTAGTAACACCAGGTAACACCAGGTGATGTAGTAACACCAGATGACGAAGTAACACCAGGTGACCTAGTAACACCAGGTAATGTAGTAACACCAGGTGACACCAGGTGATGTAGTAACACCAGGTGATGTAGTAACACCAGGTGACACCAGGTGATGTAGTAACACCAGGTGACACCAGGTGACGTAGTAACCCCAGGTGACACCAGATGACGTATTAACCCCAGGTGACACCAGGTGTCGTAGTAACACGAGGTGACACCAGGTGATGTAGTAACACCAGGTGACGTAGTAACACCAGGTGACACCAGGTGACGTAGTTACCCCAGGTGACACCAGGTGACGTAGTAACACCAGGTGACACCAGATGACGTAGTTACCCCAGCTGACACCAGGTGACGTAGTAACACCAGGTGTCGTAGTAACACCAGATGACTCCAGGTGACGTAGTAACACCAGGTGACGTAGTAACACCAGGTGATGTAGTAGCACCAGGTGACACCAGGTGATGTAGTAACCCCAGGTGACACCAGTGACGTAGTAACCCCAGGTGACACCAGGTGACGTAGTAACACCAGGTGTCGTAGTAACACCAGGTGACACCAGTGACGTAGTAACCCCAGGTGACACCAGGTGACGTAGTAACACCAGGTGACGTAGTAACACCAGGTGACACCAGGTGATGTAGTAACACCATGTGACACCAGGTGACGTAGTAACACCAGGTGACACCAGGTGACACCAGGTGACGTAGTACATCCTGCACATAGAGCTGCAGAATGTAGAACGGTTGTTGTAGAGCTACAGTGCTGTTCTGTTGTTACACAACACACTTTGAAACACACTTTTGATTTGTTTAGGTTCCGTTAGAGTTAACGATATAATAACGCATTAACGCTAATTTGATTTAACTGAGGTCACTAGCTCCGCCTCTGCCCTGCCCCTGGG
>NW_027428184.1:27500-30000 GCF_043250625.1 Sebastes fasciatus | reverse complement strand
CGGCTCACCTGTGGGCGGTATGACATCAGTGGTGGTTCACAGGGACCCCGGTGGAACTCTGGGATCTGTAGTCCTTACCTTGTTCTTCTCATGTTGTAGTTCTATCTGGATGTCCGTCAGTTTGGCTCTCAGCTCCTCATTGGCTGCTTGAAGCGTTGCCATGGCGTCAGGTCGCTCCCCCTTCCCTCGCCCCCCCGCTGCTCTCTTTGACATCACCCCCACCTGCAGGCTCCGCCTCCCCAACCAGCTGTCCGTCAATCAGAAGATGGACTACATCTGGACCTGAGGACACACAGAGACACACACAGAGACACACACAGAGACACACACCTGAGTCAGTGAGACAGCACCTACCAAAGCAAAGGTCAGAGACCGGGTCCTGGTCCGGGTCAAACAGAGACCGGGTCCTGGTCCGGGTCAAACACAGACCGGGTCCTGGTCCGGGTCAAACGGAGACCGGGTCCTGGTCCGGGTTAAACAGAGACCCTGTCTTGGCCCGGCACGTTGGGGGGGTCAACGCGTGAAGTCCGGTCCTGGGACACGTTGGGGGGTCCAGGTCTCTGATCACCTCCTGTGATGCAGGACAGGTGAACCTCTGACAGGTGAATTAACGCTGTCACGGCAACCGGCAGTAATACATGATGTTCCCATGGCAACAACATTAACACACACACACACGCACGCACACACACACACACACACACACACACACACGCACACACGCACACACACACACACACACACACACACACACACACACTGACAGTTCCGGCCTAACTGAGCACACACACATAAAATAGATGTAGATCACTCACCGTCCAATAGGAAGCCTCGGACACTGCATCGCTTGTGTGTGTGTGTGTGTGTGTGTGCGCGTGCGTGTATGTGTGTGTGACAGTCGGTTAGCCTCCTATTCTGAGCATGCTAACCAGCTAGCTTCACTGCAGCTCACTGTGTGTGTGTGTTAGCTGCCAGCATCAGCCTCCTTCCACCTACCTGTCTGTCCCTCTGTCTCTCTCTCTGTAGACCTGTCTGTCTCTCTCTCTATCTGTCTGTCTCTGTCAGCATTTAGCTCCTGTCAGTGAGTGTTTGTGTGTCGATGCTGTTAGCATCTCTGCAGCCTCTGCTGGCGTCATCCAGTCCTCCTCCTCCTCCTCTTCCTCCTCTTCTTCCTCCTCTTCTTCCTCCTCTTCTTCCTCCTCTTCTTCCTCCCAGCATCCTTCAGTGTAACACAGAGCTGAAACCTCCAGAGCTCTGTCTCCATCTGCTGGACAACCGCCGTCATCACAGCATCATCACATCATCACATCATCATCACAGCATCATCATCACATCATCATCACATCATCATCACAGCATTATCACAGCATCATCACATCATCATCACAGCATCATCACATCATCATCAAAGCATCATCACATCATCATCAAAGCATCATCACATCATCATCAAAGCATCATCACATCATCATCAAAGCATCATCACATCATCACAGCATCATCACATCATCATCAAAGCATCATCACATCATCACATCATCATCACAGCATCATCACATCATCATCAAAGCATCATCACATCATCACATCATCATCACAGCATCATCATATCATCATCAAAGCATCATCACATCATCATCACAGCATCATCACATCATCATCACAGCATCATCACATCATCATCAAAGCATCATCACATCATCATCACAGCATCATCACATCATCATCACAGCATCATCACAGCATTATCACATCATCATCACATCATCATCACATCATCATCAAAGCATCATCACATCATCATCACAGCATCATCACATCATCATCACAGCATCATCACATCATCATCACATCATCATCACATCATCATCACAGCATCATCACAGCATCATCACATCATCATCACAGCATCATCACAGCATCATCACATCATCATCAAAGCATCATCACAGCATCATCACATCATCATCACATCATCATCACAGCATCATCACATCATCATCACATCATCATCAAAGCATCATCACATCATCATCACAGCATCATCACATCATCATCACAGCATCATCACATCATCATCACAGCATTATCACATCATCATCACAGCATCATCACAGCATCATCACATCATCATCACAGCATCATCACAGCATCATCACAGCGTCATCACATCATCATCACAGCGTCATCACATCATCACATCATCATCACATCATCACATCATCATCACAGCATCATCACATCATCATCACAGCATCATCACATCATCATCACAGCATTATCACATCATCATCACAGCATCATCACAGCATCATCACATCATCATCACAGCATTATCACATCATCATCACAGCATCATCACAGCGTCATCACATCATCACAGCATCATCACATCGTCATCACAGAATCATCACATCATCATCAAAGCATCATCACATCATCATCACATCATCATCACATCATCATCACAGCATTATCACATCATCATCACAGCATCATC
>NW_027428184.1:15000-22500 GCF_043250625.1 Sebastes fasciatus | reverse complement strand
GCTGGACTCAGAGTGATACCTGCTGGTCCAGGTGAGGAGGTGGACTCAGAGTGATACCTGCTGATCCAGGTGAACAGCTGGACTCAGAGTGATGTACCTGCTGGTCCAGGTGAGCAGGTGGACTCAGGTGATGTACATGCTAGTCCAGGTGAGCAGGTGGACTCAGAGTGATACCTGCAGGTCCAGGTGAGCAGGTGGACTCAGGTGATGTACCTGCTGGTCCAGGTGAGCAGCTGGACTCAGGTGATGTACCTGCTGGTCCAGGTGAGCAGGTGGACTCAGGTGATGTACCTGATAGTGATGTTGGTGTCCTCCAGCAGCTGTCTGAACTCGTCTCTGGCCTTTTGGAGTTTACTCTTCTTCTCTTTGTACTCGTCCTTCATCCTGCTCTTCACGAACTGATCAAACACCTGTACACACACACACACACACACACACACACACATAGTAACATCACAGTGACATCACAAAGGTGTGACATCATGAAAGCAGGTGTTTCTACATCAGTGTGAATGAAGCGACCTGTTTCCTCTGGTGTGAGGTCAGCAGCAGGTAGCGCGGGTCAAACACCATCTTATGGAGCTCCTTCTCCCAGCTGGAGAACGCCGACACCTCAGAGACACACACACCTTTACTATTAAAACACATTTACTATTAGTACACATTACAATTAGTACACCTTTACTATTAGTACACCTTTAATATTAGTACACCTATACTATTAGTACACCTATACTATTAGTACACATTACTATTAGTACACCTATACTATTAGTACACATTAATATTAGTAGACCTTTACTATTAGTACACATTAATATTAGAAGACCTTACTATTAGTACACCTTTACTATTAGAACACATTACTATTAGTACACCTTTACTATTAGTACACCTTTACTATTAGTACACATTACTATTAGTACACCTTTACTATTAGTACACCTTACTATTAGTACACCTTTACTATTAGTACACCTTTACTATTAGTACACATTAATATTAGTACACCTTTACTATTAGTACACCTTACTATTAGTACACCTTTACTATTAGTACACCTTTACTATTAGTACACATTACTATTAGTACACCTTTACTATTAGTACACCTTTAATATTAGTACACATTACTATTAGAACACCTTACTATTAGTACACCTTTACTATTAGTACACCTTTACTATTAGTACACATTACTATTAGTACACCTTTACTATTAGTACACCTTTACTATTAGTACACATTACTATTAGTACACCTTTACTATTAGAACACCTTACTATTAGAACACCTATACTATTAGTACACATTAATATTAGTACACCTTTACTATTAGTACACATTAATATTAGAACACCTTACTATTAGTACACCTTTACTATTAGTACACCTTTACTATTAGTACACATTACTATTAGAACACCTTACTATTAGTACACCTTTACTATTAGTACACCTTTACTATTAGTACACATTAATATTAGAACACCTTACTATTAGTACACCTTTACTATTAGTACACCTTTACTATTAGTACACCTTTACTATTAGTACACATTACCATTAGTACACCTTTACTATTAGTACACCTTACTATTAGTACACCTTTACTATTAGTACACATTAATATTAGTACACCTTACTATTAGTACACCTTTACTATTAGTACACCTTTACTATTAGTACACCTTTACTATTAGTACACATTACTATTAGTACACCTTTACTATTAGTACACCTTACTATTAGTACACCTTACTATTAGTACACCTTTACTATTAGTACACATTACTATTAGTACACATTACTATTAGTACACCTTTACTATTAGTACACCTTACTATTAGTACACCTTTACTATTAGTACACCTTTAATATTAGTACACATTACTATTAGAACACCTTACTATTAGTACACCTTTACTATTAGTACACCTTTACTATTAGTACACATTACTATTAGTACACCTTTACTATTAGTACACCTTTAATATTAGTACACATTAATATTAGAACACCTTACTATTAGTACACCTTTACTATTAGTACACCTTTACTATTAGTACACATTACTATTAGTACACCTTTACTATTAGAACACCTTACTATTAGAACACCTATACTATTAGTACACATTAATATTAGTACACCTTTACTATTAGTACACATTAATATTAGAACACCTTACTATTAGTACACCTTTACTATTAGTACACATTACTATTAGTACACCTTTACTATTAGTACACCTTACTATTAGTACACCTTTACTATTAGTACACCTTTACTATTAGTACACCTTTACTATTAGTACACATTACTATTAGTACACCTTTACTATTAGTACACCTTACTATTAGTACACCTTTACTATTAGTACACCTTACTATTAGTACACCTTTACTATTAGTACACCTTTACTATTAGTACACCTTTACTATTAGTACACCTTTACTATTAGTACACATTAATATTAGAACACCTTTACTATTAGTACACATTACTATTAGTACACATTACTATTAGAACACCTTACTATTAGTACACCTTTACTATTAGTACACCTTTACTATTAGTACACATTAATATTAGAACACCTTTACTATTAGTACACCTTTACTATTAGTACACCTTTACTATTAGTACACATTACTATTAGTACACCTTTACTATTAGTACACCTTACTATTAGTACACCTTTACTATTAGTACACCTTTACTATTAGTACACATTAATATTAGTACACCTTTACTATTAGTACACCTTTAATATTAGTACACATTACTATTAGAACACCTTACTATTAGTACACCTTTACTATTAGTACACCTTTACTATTAGTACACATTACTATTAGTACACCTTTACTATTAGTACACCTTTACTATTAGTACACATTACTATTAGTACACCTTTACTATTAGAACACCTTACTATTAGAACACCTATACTATTAGTACACATTAATATTAGTACACCTTTACTATTAGTACACATTAATATTAGAACACCTTACTATTAGTACACCTTTACTATTAGTACACCTTTACTATTAGTACACATTACTATTAGAACACCTTACTATTAGTACACCTTTACTATTAGTACACCTTTACTATTAGTACACATTAATATTAGAACACCTTACTATTAGTACACCTTTACTATTAGTACACCTTTACTATTAGTACACCTTTACTATTAGTACACATTACTATTAGTACACCTTTACTATTAGTACACCTTACTATTAGTACACCTTTACTATTAGTACACATTAATATTAGAACACCTTACTATTAGTACACCTTTACTATTAGTACACCTTTACTATTAGTACACCTTTACTATTAGTACACATTACTATTAGTACACCTTTACTATTAGTACACCTTACTATTAGTACACCTTACTATTAGTACACCTTTACTATTAGTACACATTACTATTAGTACACATTACTATTAGTACACCTTTACTATTAGTACACCTTACTATTAGTACACCTTTACTATTAGTACACCTTTAATATTAGTACACATTACTATTAGAACACCTTACTATTAGTACACCTTTACTATTAGTACACCTTTACTATTAGTACACATTACTATTAGTACACCTTTACTATTAGTACACCTTTAATATTAGTACACATTAATATTAGAACACCTTACTATTAGTACACCTTTACTATTAGTACACCTTTACTATTAGTACACATTACTATTAGTACACCTTTACTATTAGAACACCTTACTATTAGAACACCTATACTATTAGTACACATTAATATTAGTACACCTTTACTATTAGTACACATTAATATTAGAACACCTTACTATTAGTACACCTTTACTATTAGTACACCTTTACTATTAGTACACCTTTACTATTAGTACACATTACTATTAGTACACCTTTACTATTAGTACACCTTACTATTAGTACACCTTTACTATTAGTACACCTTTACTATTAGTACACCTTTACTATTAGTACACCTTTACTATTAGTACACATTACTATTAGTACACCTTTACTATTAGTACACCTTTAATATTAGTACACATTAATATTAGAACACCTTACTATTAGTACACCTTTACTATTAGTACACCTTTACTATTAGTACACATTACTATTAGTACACCTTTACTATTAGAACACCTTACTATTAGAACACCTATACTATTAGTACACATTAATATTAGTACACCTTTACTATTAGTACACATTAATATTAGAACACCTTACTATTAGTACACCTTTACTATTAGTACACATTACTATTAGTACACCTTTACTATTAGTACACCTTACTATTAGTACACCTTTACTATTAGTACACCTTTACTATTAGTACACCTTTACTATTAGTACACATTACTATTAGTACACCTTTACTATTAGTACACCTTACTATTAGTACACCTTTACTATTAGTACACCTTACTATTAGTACACCTTTACTATTAGTACACCTTTACTATTAGTACACCTTTACTATTAGTACACCTTTACTATTAGTACACATTAATATTAGAACACCTTTACTATTAGTACACATTACTATTAGTACACATTACTATTAGAACACCTTACTATTAGTACACCTTTACTATTAGTACACCTTTACTATTAGTACACATTAATATTAGAACACCTTTACTATTAGTACACCTTTACTATTAGTACACCTTTACTATTAGTACACATTACTATTAGTACACCTTTACTATTAGTACACCTTACTATTAGTACACCTTTACTATTAGTACACCTTTACTATTAGTACACATTAATATTAGTACACCTTTACTATTAGTACACCTTTAATATTAGTACACATTACTATTAGAACACCTTACTATTAGTACACCTTTACTATTAGTACACCTTTACTATTAGTACACATTACTATTAGTACACCTTTACTATTAGTACACCTTTACTATTAGTACACATTACTATTAGTACACCTTTACTATTAGAACACCTTACTATTAGAACACCTATACTATTAGTACACATTAATATTAGTACACCTTTACTATTAGTACACATTAATATTAGAACACCTTACTATTAGTACACCTTTACTATTAGTACACCTTTACTATTAGTACACATTACTATTAGAACACCTTACTATTAGTACACCTTTACTATTAGTACACCTTTACTATTAGTACACATTAATATTAGAACACCTTACTATTAGTACACCTTTACTATTAGTACACCTTTACTATTAGTACACCTTTACTATTAGTACACATTACTATTAGTACACCTTTACTATTAGTACACCTTACTATTAGTACACCTTTACTATTAGTACACATTAATATTAGAACACCTTACTATTAGTACACCTTTACTATTAGTACACCTTTACTATTAGTACACCTTTACTATTAGTACACATTACTATTAGTACACCTTTACTATTAGTACACCTTACTATTAGTACACCTTACTATTAGTACACCTTTACTATTAGTACACATTACTATTAGTACACATTACTATTAGTACACCTTTACTATTAGTACACCTTACTATTAGTACACCTTTACTATTAGTACACCTTTAATATTAGTACACATTACTATTAGAACACCTTACTATTAGTACACCTTTACTATTAGTACACCTTTACTATTAGTACACATTACTATTAGTACACCTTTACTATTAGTACACCTTTAATATTAGTACACATTAATATTAGAACACCTTACTATTAGTACACCTTTACTATTAGTACACCTTTACTATTAGTACACATTACTATTAGTACACCTTTACTATTAGAACACCTTACTATTAGAACACCTATACTATTAGTACACATTAATATTAGTACACCTTTACTATTAGTACACATTAATATTAGAACACCTTACTATTAGTACACCTTTACTATTAGTACACCTTTACTATTAGTACACCTTTACTATTAGTACACATTACTATTAGTACACCTTTACTATTAGTACACCTTACTATTAGTACACCTTTACTATTAGTACACCTTTACTATTAGTACACCTTTACTATTAGTACACATTACTATTAGTACACCTTTACTATTAGTACACCTTACTATTAGTACACCTTTACTATTAGTACACCTTACTATTAGTACACCTTTACTATTAGTACACCTTTACTATTAGTACACCTTTACTATTAGTACACCTTACTATTAGTACACCTTTACTATTAGTACACCTTTACTATTAGTACACCTTTACTATTAGTACACATTACTATTAGTACACCTTTACTATTAGTACACATTACTATTAGTACACCTTTACTATTAGTACACCTTACTATTAGTACACCTTTACTATTAGTACACCTTTACTATTAGTACACCTTTACTATTAGTACACATTACTATTAGTACACCTTTACTATTAGTACACCTTACTATTAGTACACCTTTACTATTAGTACACCTTTACTATTAGTACACCTTTACTATTAGTACACCTTTACTATTAGTACACATTACTATTAGAACACCTTACTATTAGTACACCTTTACTATTAGTACACCTTTACTATTAGTACACATTAATATTAGAACACCTTACTATTAGTACACCTTTACTATTAGTACACCTTTACTATTAGTACACCTTTACTATTAGTACACATTACTATTAGTACACCTTTACTATTAGTACACCTTACTATTAGTACACCTTTACTATTAGTACACCTTTACTATTAGTACACATTAATATTAGAACACCTTACTATTAGTACACCTTTACTATTAGTACACCTTTACTATTAGTACACATTAATATTAGTACACCTTTACTATTAGTACACCTTTACTATTAGAACACCTTACTATTAGTACACCTTTACTATTAGTACACCTTTACTATTAGTACACCTTTACTATTAGAACACCTTACTATTAGTACACCTTTACTATTAGTACACATTAATATTAGAACACCTTACTATTAGTACACCTTTACTATTAGTACACCTTTACTATTAGTACACATTACTATTAGAACACCTTACTATTAGTACACCTTTACTATTAGTACACCTTTACTATTAGTACACATTAATATTAGAACACCTTACTATTAGTACACCTTTACTATTAGTACACATTAATATTAGTACACCTTTACTATTAGTACACCTTTACTATTAGAACACCTTACTATTAGTACACCTTTACTATTAGTACACCTTTACTATTAGTACACCTTTACTATTAGAACACCTTACTATTAGTACACCTTTACTATTAGTACACATTAATATTAGAACACCTTACTATTAGTACACCTTTACTATTAGTACACCTTTACTATTAGTACACATTACTATTAGAACACCTTACTATTAGTACACCTTTACTATTAGTACACCTTTACTATTAGTACACATTAATATTAGAACACCTTACTATTAGTACACCTTTACTATTAGTACACCTTTACTATTAGT
>NW_027428184.1:0-10000 GCF_043250625.1 Sebastes fasciatus | reverse complement strand
TGAGATAACAGACAGGTGAGACAACAGACAGGTGAGGTGAGGTGACAGGTGAGATGACAGACAGGTGAGGTGACAGACAGGTGAGGTGACAGGTGAGATAACAGACAGGTGAGGTGACAGACAGGTGAGGTGACAGGTGAGATAACAGACAGGTGAGGTGACAGACAGGTGAGGTGATAGTTGAGGTGACAGACAGGTGAGATGACAGACAGGTGAGATAACAGACAGGTGAGTTTACAGACAGGTGAGATGACAGACAGGTGAGATGACAGACAGGTGAGTTGACAGACAGGTGAGGTGACAGACAGGTGAGGTGACAGACAGGTGAGTTGACAGACAGGTGAGGTGACAGACAGGTGAGGTGACAGACAGGTGAGGTGACAGACAGGTGAGGTGACAGACAGGTGAGATAACAGACAGGTGAGTTGACAGACAGGTGAGGTGACAGGTGAGATAACAGACAGGTGAGATAACAGACAGGTGAGGTGACAGACAGGTGAGGTGACAAGTGAGATAACAGACAGGTGAGGTGTCAGACCAGCATGTGTCATCTTCTTCCTCTTGTGGGGCGGGTCCTCGATGATGCGGCTGATATCTCGACCAATCAGCTCCCCCGGTCTCTCCCAGACAGACAGGTGTATTGTGGGATTGAAGAAGAAGACGCGGTCGTCCCCGGTCCACACCACACACCTGTACACACATACACACACGCACACACATGTTCAGAGGAGTGTGTGTGTGTGTGTGTGTGTGTGTGTTTGTGTGTGACAGAGCAACAGTTACCATGGCGACCCCGGGACAGGAGTGGAGGCGACAGGACGTTTGTCTTTCCTTTCTCCTTCACTTCCCTCCTCCTCTCCTCTGTCCTCACCTACACACTGCAACACACGCACACGCACACACACACACACACACACACACACACAGGAAACACATGTACATCTGAATCTGATCTGAGAACGATCAATCAGTAACCTGATCAGAGTATTACAATATTGATCAACCCTAACCTCTAACTACCTCCACTTCTAACTAGCTCCACATCTAACTAGCTCCGCTTTTAACTAGCTCCACATCTAACTAGCTCCACATCTAACTAGCTCCGCATTTAACTAGCTCCACATCTAACTAGCTCCGCTTCTAACTAGCTCCACATCTAACTAGCTCCTCATCTAACTAGCTCCACATCTAACTAGCTCCGCATTTAACTAGCTCCACATCTAACTAGCTCCGCTTCTAACTAGCTCCACATCTAACTAGCTCCACATCTAACTAGCTCCACATCTAACTAGCTCCACATCTAACTAGCTCCTCATCTAACTAGCTCCACATCTAACTAGCTCCACATCTAACTAGCTCTGCCTCTAACTAGCTCCACCTCTAACTAGCTCCACATCTAACTAGCTTCGCCTCTAACTAGCTCCACCTCTAACTAGCTCCGCCTTTAACTAGCTCGACCTCTAACTAGCTCCACATCTAACTAGCTCTGCATCTAACTAGCTCCGCCTCTAACTAGCTCCACATCTAACTAGCTCCGCCTCTAACTAGCTCTGCCTTTAACTAGCTCAACCTCTAACTAGCTCCACCTCTAACTAGCTCCGCCTCCAGCAGCTATATGAGTCACATGACCTGAGTCTAAACGCAGTAACTCACCTGTTTGTTGTCCTCCATCTCTCTCTCCGTCCTCAGCAGTAGAGAAACTTTACCTCCGCTCATCACTCGCTTCTCTGACGACACAAGAAATAAAACTTTATTTAAACTCCTGACAGAAACAAACACTGATTATTGATTATTATACATTTATTGATTAGTTATCAATCAGTCACTGATCACTACGACTCCATCAACACCACTGGACCTGGACTGGACCTGGACTGGACCTGAACTGGACCTGAACTAGACCTGAACTGGACCTGAACTGGACCTGAACCAGACTCCTCTTCATCAGTCTCTGTGAGAGTAAAAGTCTTCAGCGTAGGGAAAGTAAAGAGACTCAACGTGACAGATGAAGACTTCCTGCGGCTGAATGTGATCCTCCGTGAGACACGATGACAGAGGACACGTGGTCATGTGACCGTGAGAGACAGAGAGATAGACAGACAGAGGGACAGACAGAGGCAGAGACAGAAAGACAGAGAGACAGAGAGACAGACAGAGAGACAGACAGACAGACAGACAGACAGAGGCAGAGACAGACAGACAGACAGACAGACAGACAGACAGACAGAGGGAGAGACAGGTCTTACTGTGTCTGTAGTTTGTCAGCAGAGTGAATCTGGAAGCAAAGCGTGAAGAGAAGAAGGAGGGATGAACTCCCTTCATCACCTGGAGAGATAGAGAGACAGTTATTAACAGAGGGACAGACAGAGAGACAGAGGGACAGACAGACAGACAGACAGAGAGACTGAGAGACAGTTATTAACAGAGGGACAGACAGAGAGACAGAGAGACAGACAAACTCACCTGGACAGGTAAGACAGGCCACCTATCAATGCAGAGCTGAGAGGGAGAGACAGGTCCGAAGACACTCTGCTGTAAGAGACAAAGAGAAGACTGTCTCACCAACATGGACACCTGTCTCACCTTTAGTCTGTCTGCATGGACCTGTCTGTGTCTCTACCTGAAGTCACTCTGGACAACATGGATGTGATGTAACGTACCTGTGTGGGTGGAGACTGTGTTTAATGTGACGTACCTGTGTGGGTGGAGACTGTGTGATGTGACGTACCTGTGTGGGTGGAGACAGTGTGATGTGATGTACCTGTGTGGGTGGAGACAGTGTGATGTGACGTACCTGTGTGGGTGGAGACTGTGTTTAATGTGACGTACCTGTGTGGGTGGAGACAGTGTGATGTGATGTACCTGTGTGGGTGGAGACTGTGTGATGTGACGTACCTGTGTGGATGGAGACAGTGTTTAATGTGACGTACCTGTGTGGATGGAGACAGTGTTTAATGTGACGTACCTGTGTGGGTGGAGACTGTGTGATGTGACGTACCTGTGTGGGTGGAGACTGTGTGATGTGACGTACCTGTGTGGGTGGAGACAGTGTGATGTGATGTACCTGTGTGGGTGGAGACTGTGTTTAATGTGACGTACCTGTGTGGGTGGAGACAGTGTGATGTGATGTACCTGTGTGGGTGGAGACTGTGTGATGTGACGTACCTGTGTGGATGGAGACAGTGTTTAATGTGACGTACCTGTGTGGGTGGAGACTGTGTGATGTGACGTACCTGTGTGGATGGAGACAGTGTTTAATGTGACGTACCTGTGTGGGTGGAGACTGTGTGATGTGACGTACCTGTGTGGGTGGAGACTGTGTTTAATGTGACGTACCTGTGTGGGTGGAGACAGTGTGATGTGATGTACCTGTGTGGGTGGAGACAGTGTGATGTGATGTACCTGTGTGGGTGGAGACTGTGTGATGTGACGTACCTGTGTGGATGGAGACAGTGTTTAATGTGACGTACCTGTGTGGGTGGAGACAGTGTTTAATGTGATGTACCTGTGTGGGTGGAGACTGTGTGATGTGACGTACCTGTGTGGGTAGAGACAGTGTGATGTGATGTATCTGTGTGGATGGAGACAGTGTTTAATGTGACGTACCTGTGTGGGTGGAGACTGTGTGATGTGACGTACCTGTGTGGGTGGAGACAGTGTGATGTGACGTACCTGTGTGGGTGGAGACTGTGTTTAATGTGACGTACCTGTGTGGGTGGAGACAGTGTGATGCGATGTACCTGTGTGGGTGGAGACAGTGTGATGTGACGTACCTGTGTGGGTGGAGACTGTGTGATGTGACGTACCTGTGTGGGTGGAGACAGTGTGATGCGATGTACCTGTGTGGGTGGAGACAGTGTGATGTGACGTACCTGTGTGGGTGGAGACAGTGTGATGTGACGTACCTGTGTGGGTGGAGACAGTGTGATGTGACGTACCTGTGTGGGTGGAGACAGTGTTTAATGTGACGTACCTGTGTGGGTGGAGACAGTGTGATGCGATGTACCTGTGTGGGTGGAGACAGTGTGATGTGACGTACCTGTGTGGGTGGAGACAGTGTTTAATGTGACGTACCTGTGTGGGTGGAGACAGTGTGATGTGACGTACCTGTGTGGGTGGGTGGGTGGAGACAGTGTGATGCGATGTACCTGTGTGGGTGGAGACAGTGTGATGTGACGTACCTGTGTGGGTGGAGACTGTGTGATGTGACGTACCTGTGTGGGTGGAGACAGTGTGATGCGATGTACCTGTGTGGGTGGAGACAGTGTGATGTGACGTACCTGTGTGGGTGGAGACAGTGTGATGTGACGTACCTGTGTGGGTGGAGACAGTGTGATGTGACGTACCTGTGTGGGTGGAGACAGTGTGATGTGACGTACCTGTGTGGGTGGAGACAGTGTTTAATGTGACGTACCTGTGTGGGTGGAGACAGTGTGATGCGATGTACCTGTGTGGGTGGAGACAGTGTGATGTGACGTACCTGTGTGGGTGGAGACAGTGTTTTGTCCAGGCTGATGATTGGTCGTGACCACGCCCCTCCACGTCGTTGATTGGTTAGAATGATAGGCCACACCTCGTTGTCCCTCTGTAAGTGAAGTCCTGCCCACTCCCAGTAAGCTCCACCTACAGGATGACATCATCATTGTTGTGATTTGACCTTTAGCTCCTCTCAGAGACAAACAGAGAACTAATCCAGTAAATCTGATGCTGTTTACTGTAAACACTTCAGCTGCTTTCAGTGATTACAGTAAACAGACACAGACTTCTTCTTCTTCTTCTTCTTCTTCTGCTATTTCTTAATATCTGGTTTTCAGTCAGGATATAAAAGAACGACTCATCTGCATCTCAATGGACCAGTGTGTGTGTGTGTGTGTGTGTGTGTGTGTGTGTGTGTGTGTGTGTGTGCAGCAGCTCAGCCTCTTTGAAGTGTCTCCATCTAATGTCTTGACTTCCTGTCTTCCGTCTATAATCTATAATCCGTCTTATTTCTTTATTTTTCGACCTTTTCTTTACCCCCCCAACGACCAATCAGGCGTGAGAAGCAGGGTTGCCATGGAAACACAGAGAGCTGTCACCATCAGCACCAACTAGTCACCACAGTGATGAAACACTGAAAACAACACACACACACATGATCACATGACCCTCAACCAGCCAATCAGAAAGCACCGTCACAAACACATTCACAATCACACAACGCAGGTCCAGCGAGGACACTAGAGGACACTAGGGGACGTTAGGGGACACTAGAGGACACTAGAGGACATTAGACTAGACCTCATCCTGACCTCATCCTGACCTCATGATGACCTCATCATGACCTCATCATGATATTATCATGACCTCATCCTGGCCTCATCATGACATTATCATGACCTCATCATGACCTCATCATGACCTCATCATGACCTCATCATGACGTTATCATGACCTCATCCTGGCCTCATCATGACATTATCATGACCTCATCATGACCTCATCATGACCTCATCATGACATTATCATGACCTCATCCTGGCCTCATCATGACATTATCATGACCTCATCATGACCTCATCATGACCTCATCCTGACCTCATCCTGACCTCATCATGACCTCATCATGACCTCATCCTGACCTCATCATGACCTCATCCTGACCTCATCATGACCTCATCATGACCTCATCATGACCTCATCCTGACCTCATCATGACCTCATCATGACCTCATCATGACCTCATCCTGACCTCATCATGACCTCATCATGACATTATCATGACCTCATCCTGACCTCATCATGACCTCATCCTGACCTCATCATGACCTCATCATGACATTATCATGACCTCATCATGACATCATCCTGACCTCATCATGACCTCATCATGGCATTATCATGACCTCATCATGACCTCATCCTGACCTCATCATGACATTATCATGACCTCATCATGACATCATCCTGACCTCATCATGACCTCATCATGACCTCATCCTGACCTCATCATGACCTCATCATGACCTCATCATGACCTCATCATGACCTCATCCTGACCTCATCATGACCTCATCCTGACCTCATCATGACATTATCATGACCTCATCCTGACCTCATCATGACATTATCATGACCTCATCATGACCTCATCATGACATTATCATGACATTATCATGACCTCATCATGACCTCATCATGACATTATCATGACCTCATCATGACCTCATCCTGACCTCATCATGACATTATCATGACCTCATCATTTTTTATTTGACCTTTATTTAACCAGGTAAAATCAATTGAGAACCAATTCTCATTTACAATGATGACCTGGCCAAGAGGCAGTAGCACAGTCCACACAAGTGACACAAACAGCACAGATACAATACAGTTTGACAAACACATGAGAAAATGGCTAAAAACAGCATAGGTAAATTAATAAACACTATGTACAAAAAAAGGCGGATTACTGGATGTTCTTTGTTAAAATGGAAGAGAGAGAGAGAAGTGAGGGCTGGTCAGCAAGTACAGCAGTCAACTATGACTTGTTGCAACTTTTGTTTGAACATGTTGAGAGAGGTGAGAGCTGTTAGTTTGAGCGTGTTTTGTAGTGAGTTCCAGTCATTTGCAGCAGCAAAATGAAAGGAGTTATGACCAAACACAGTACGGACTTTTGGAATGATGAGCCTAATGAAGTCACTGGATCTTAAACGGCGATTGCTGTCGGAAATGTGCAGAAGATTGGAGAGGTAGCGAGGGGTCATTCCCAAAATGCATTTGTAGACCAAGAGCAGCCAGTGTTGTAGCCGCCTGGTGTGAAGGGAGGGCCAATCCACCAATCTGTAAAGATCACAGTGGTGGGTGGTGAAGGTGCACATGTGGCAAAACGGATTGCTGAGTGGTGGAGTGTGTCCAGTTTTCTGAGGGTGGTCTTTGATGCCATTTTATAAATTATATCGCCGTAGTCAAATAGAGGAAGGATGGTCATTTTCACAAGGGTGAATTTGGCAGAGTGTGTGAAGGAGGCCTTGTTTCGATACAGGAAACCCAGTCTAGCTTTGACTTTAGCCAGAAGGTTATTGATGTGTGTGTTAAATGAGAGAGATGAGTCCAACCAGAAGCCAAGGTATTTGTAGGAGCTGACAAACTCCAGCTCCGAGCCATCAGCACTGTAGATCTTGGGAGGGCTGGGGATGATGAGGTTTTTCCGGTCAAACAGCATACATTTGGTCTTTTTGGAGTTGAGGAGCAGGTGGAGGTTGTGGAAAGACTTTTGGATGGAGGTGAGGCTTTGTTGAAGAGTGGACACAGCAGAGTGGAGTGAGGGACCAGCTGAATATATGATGGTGTCATCAGCATACAGATGAATCCAGGAATTTCCAGCAGCTTTGGCTACATCGTTAATATAAATGGAGAACAAAATAGGGCCTAAGATGGAGCCTTGAGGCACACCTTTAGAGATGGTAAGAGGTTCAGACATGATGTTTTCGGTCTTCACCCGCTGGACACGATCAGCCAGGTAGCTAGCAAACCAGTTGCAACATCTACTGGACAAGCCAATGCTGGTAAGTCTTTGCAGGAGAATGTTATGGTTGACCGAGTCAAAAGCCTTGGCTAGGTCTATAAAGGCAGCTACACAAGTCTGTTTGTTGTCCATGGCAGTGATGACGTCATCAAGGACCTTCAGTGTAGCGGTGGTACATCCGTGGCCTTTCCTAAACCCAGACTGCAGGTCAGACAAAATATGATTTAAGTCAATGAAGTGAATTAGTTGTTTATGTACCAGTTTCTCTATGACTTTGGCCAGACAGGGCAAAATGGAAATCGGCCTGTAGCAGTTCGGGTCAGAGCCAGAGCCTCCTTTAAAGAGGGGGAGAATCGTAGCTGATTTCCAGTCAAGGGGGAAAACAGACAGATGAAATGACAGGTTAAACAGGCTTGTAATAGGGGAAGCAATAATATGAGCGGCTGATTTTAAAAACACAGGGTCAAGCCCATCAGATCCAGCTGACTTGTTTGAATCTAACTTAATGAGTTCATCCAGGACTTCCGAAACCTTAACAGGTTGAAGGGAGAAGCTGTTAACGCTGGGTGATGAAGTAGGAGTGTTAGATGAATCTGTTTCAGGGGCAGCTGCACCAAAGAAATTAGATGATTTCACGAAATGTTGGTTGAAGTGTGTGGCCATGCGTTGTTTATCAGTAACAACAATGTCATCAAAAATCAAAGAAGTGGGTAGATGCGGAGAAGCAAGTTTGTTTTCCATGGATTTGACTGTTTTCCAAAATTTCTTGGCATCAGAGCCACTGGCTGAGAATTCTTCTTTGAAATGACTGATTTTAGCTTTCCTGATCGCCTGTGTTGTTTTGTTCCTGCATTGTCTGAAGGCCAGCCAGTCGGCAGCAGACTGAGAAGACCTCGCTCTCCGCCATGAGGTGTTTTTTAGGCGGATCAGAGCCGCCAAATCGTGACTGAACCAGGGGCTGTAGCGATTCTTTGTCCGGAATCGTTTCAATGGGGCGTGTTTCTCAATGATTAGGCTAAAGGTGTTTTTGAAATAAGACCAGGCATCTTCCACTGAGGGGATAAGATTGATTCTTTCCCAGTTTGCAGCTGCAACATCTTGCAGGAAGGCCTGATTGTCAAAGTTTTTCAGTGAGCGCTTGGTCACAATCACCGGTGGACGTTTGACAGAGAGGCCGGAGCGAACGCATGCAATGGCACAGTGGTCACTCAAGTCTTGACTGAAGACTCCAGATCGGTAGTTTGATGGAGTGTTAGTGAGAATAATATCGATCAGTGTGGCAGATGACGGTGATTTCAAATTATGTCTGGTTGGCTCAGATACAATTTGAAAGAGGTTTAAAGCATCAAATTGCTGTGTAACTAAATCAGGGGGGTTGATCATATTCCAGTTTAGGTCACCCAGAAGGACAAACTCAGAGGAAATGTGAGGGGCCAACAGTTCACCGAGAGCTCTTAATGTGCATGCTGGAGCAGAGGGAGGTCTATAGCAAACAGCAACAGACAGAGTGAAATTTGTTGATAGTTTAAGTTTTAACAGTAACAGTTCAAATTGCTTGGGGACTGATTTAGACAGCGTAACAGAACATTGCAAATGATCTTTTACAAATATAGCCACGCCGCCACCCTTGGTGGATCTATCCTGACGAAAGACGTTGTAACCCGGTATTCGAATTTCTAGATCCGAGACACCTTTCTTAAGCCATGATTCAGAGACAGCCAGAACATCAGGGTTTGCAGTGTGCACCCAGGCTTTTAAATAGTCATGTTTTGGCAACAAACTACATATATTGACATGTAGAAAGCCCAATGATTTACGATCACAAAAATCATTAAACGACAGATTAGAGACAGTGGGACCATGAATAGCGGGCCCTGGGTTTGGGTGAACATTTCCAGAGATTAACAACATGAGAATGATTAACACACGTCTGAGGACAGTGCTAAAACGTTCATATGTTTATCTTTCATTGACGGTTTGGTCAAAATGAAAGAGGAGGAGTCGTGGAACTGCTGCAATAACATGTAAGAGTACAAAGGAATAAGATTCGTTACACACCAAGTAGAAAGTCCAAAAGTCTTTGTAATCCAGAAGGATGAAATGTCCCTGGTTGATAAACTGAAGTCCAATGTACCAACACCGTTAGAAATGATGGCAGTCTCCTGTGTGTACCTGCTAGAAAGGCAGGTTGTATGAGCTGATGTGATCCAGAAAATAGAAATGATTGTGAGCCAAAAAGGCCAGGAAGGTTTTAGTGGATGAAACATGTCCAAACCAATAACCAATAGGCCAGGCTGTAGCAGGTTGAAGAGGGCCAGGCTATAGCAGGTTGAAGAGGCCCGGGCTACAGCTAGCAGACCTCATCATGACATTATCATGACCTCATCATGACCTCATCCTGACCTCATCATGACCTCAGTGTGCGCGTGTGTGTGTGTGTGTGTGTGTGTGGTGTGTGGTGTGTGTGTGTGTGTAAGGTGTGTGTGTGTGTGTGTG
>NW_027428183.1:251673-267356 GCF_043250625.1 Sebastes fasciatus | reverse complement strand
AACCGGAGTAAACCCATGCTAACCTGCATGTCTTTGGACTGTGGGAGGAAACCAGAGAACCGGAGTAAACCCACACTAACCTGCATGTCTTTGGACTGTGGGAGGAAACCTGTCCGTTACCTCTGGAGGAGCTCACCACGGACTGTTTAGTAGCTCTACGTGGCTCCTGCTGACGTTGTTAAACCGATATCACAGCAGCTTGTGTGAAGTGGAACAGATCGGTACATCGGTCAAGCCGACGTTCCTGTTAGAAGGCTAATGTTCTAAACTCACTGAATGAACCGACAGACCGGACTCACTGCACGATCCAAATCTTCATCAAAACTCGCCCTCTCCAGCGTGTCGGTCGCCAACTCAGAGGTTGGTTTCGTTTCACGTAGCGACGAGGATTTTGAAAATGGTAAAAGGCAGATAGCGGAAGGAAATAGGCGGTCAATGGCAGCGCTATTCGTACAGTCTACATCCTGTGAGACAGACGAGTGTGAGGCAGACAGACAGGTAGACCGACAGACAGACAGACGGTTTACTTACGTTTGGTGTATCCTTTGATGGTGCAGGCCAGACTGAAGAGCTGAATCAGCCAACAGTGATTTAACACCAAAGACTTAATGAAACCACAGGCCAGGATCTGACCACAGACAGGCAGAGAGACAGACAGTTTAAGTTTTTGTCCATGTGACTGAGTACTTTACTAAATATCAGCGTGACGATAACGCTGCATCTTACCGACAGAATGTTCTTCATGGTGATGACGAACACGTTGTAGCCAATCAGACAGTCCCAGAACACCAGGATGGATCCGACTGGTTTCAGGAGCAGGTCTCCGCCAACCAACAGGAAGTAGAAACACGCCACCAGGTAACCCATACAGAAGATACTGATCCTGGAACAGGAAGTAGAAACACGCCACCAGGTAATGTAGAAGTAATCCCTTTTTAACTATATAAAATGTGATAAACAATGATAAAAGTATTAATGCTATAACCCTGTGTTTACTACTGAAACAGCATACAATCATAGTGCTGCTGTATTTTTTATAGACCCCAGTGATGTAATACTCACACTGGCCTCTTCAGCTCACAGCTCTAGTGCTGTAATACTCACACTGGCCTCTTCAGCTCACAGCTCTAGTGATGTAATACTCACACTGGCCTCTTCAGCTCACAGCTCTAGTGATGTAATGCTCACACTGGCCTCTTCAGCTCACAGCTCTAGTGATGTAATACTCACACTGGCCTCTTCAGCTCACAGCTCTAGTGATGTAATGCTCACACTGGCCTCTTCAGCTCACAGCTCTAGTGATGTAATACTCACACTGGCCTCTTCAGCTCACAGCTCTAGTGATGTAATGCTCACACTGGCCTCTTCAGCTCAAGGCTCTAGTGATGTAATACTCACACTGGCCTCTTCAGCTCACAGCTCTAGTGATGTAATGCTCACACTGGCCTCTTCAGCTCACAGCTCTAGTGATGTAATACTCACACTGGCCTCTTCAGCTCACAGCTCTAGTGATGTAATACTCACACTGGCCTCTTCAACTCACAGCTCTAGTGATGTAATACTCACACTGGCCTCTTCAGCTCACAGCTCTAGTGATGTAATGCTTGCAATGAACTCCAAATCACCTGGCAGCTGTGTGAACTGGCCTTCAAAACAAGGAATTTGTCTCTGAAATAATGGATGTCGGGAAAGCACCTAGATCATTAGTATGGTATCTGCTGATTAGTGGATATTTTGACAGAGACCAGTAGAACTGAAGAACACTAAGATATCTGGTAGTAAAAAGTTGGGACGAGTTCTTTGATCTAGTATATAAGGTTGTGATGTGGAGCCCGCGGACAGTCGCGTCCGGAACAGCTCGGGTTGGGTTGTGTTTTTGTCTGCTGATATGGAACACAATAAAACTCTGCTTCTTGCAGCATACTTGTGCAGCATCAAGAGATTCATCTGAGTCACCTGTTGACTTTCTGACACCGTTAAAATTGAACATTGAAGAACATTGAACTGAGATCTCAGCCGTTCCAGACCCAAGGCTTGAGATATCCTGACTCAACAGTAACCCACAGAGATTCCATGCCAGCATCTGATATGGCGGAGAATCGGACCCGATGGCGAGCATTATAGATACTGTAGATGTAGATCAGGACCAAACTGAGACGGTTTCAGTAGCTGTGGCTCCGCCCACTCACCTGGTCGTCCCGGTGATGAAGATGATGGTGAGGACGAACCAGAACATGTAGCTGAAGATGATAAGCTTCATCATGTCCAGGTAAGACCTGCACACACAGAGGACAGAGGTCAGACAGACAGAGAGACAGACAGGTAGACAGACAGGTAGACAGACAAAGAGACAGACAGACAGACAGAGAGGTAGACAGACAGAGAGACAGACAGAGAGACAGACAGGTGGACAGTTTACCTGCACAGCATGAAGTCAGGGCCTGTGTTGAGACGGAGCTGCCTGATTGGATCAGAGACCTGTCCGTCATCCTCGTCCAGCTCAGAGTTGTCTCCTGCGAGGACCTGAACCGACGAGTGAAGCTCCTCCTCAAACACCTGCAGCTGCAGAGACGCCCCGAGGAGGAGCAAGAAGTCATCTGAAAGATCAGGAAACAGTCTCATGAGGAGGACACAAACAGGTTAGCATGATGCTAAGCTATCAGAGCTGATGATGATGATCTTACAGAGGAGGAAGATGGGGTTCGGTGGGGTCAGGTGATCCGGGAGGAAGAGCCACTTCACCACGTTGGAGTCCGTGTCGGAGGACGGAGGTCTCCACGGGTAATCTGAAAACACAAGCGACATCTTTACGTTGATTATGTACGAATGTTCGTACGAACGTTGAGACGAAACCGATAAAAAGAGAATCTGTGAATGCTAAACTGTTAGCCTAGCTTAGCACAATGACATGGTTTGTGAATACAATCCCAACATCTCGTCTGCAGGTGAGTTCGTACCTTTACAGGCAGCCGGTGGGAACCCGATACACAGCAGGTACTGGAAACACAGCAGCCCCGACAGGAAGTAGCAGTACTTGGGCCACACCGAGGCGATGTGCTTCCTGCCGCGCTGCGCTAGGACGCCGATGAGGCCGAAGGCGTGGCCTACAGCAAACAGGTCCATCCGCTGACCGATCACATTGACGGCCAACAGGAAGCAGGTCTGAGGAGGAGCGTGGTGTGATGTTAAACAGGAAGAGGTTAAATGGTTGCTAAGCAACTGAGCGAGTGGCTCACCTCCAGTCCAAACTTGTAGAAGAAGTAGTTGAGGAAGTACTTGATGCAGCTCAGCACGCTGTCGTCCAGGTGACGCCGGGTGATGTCATGAAACAGTGTTCTGGTAGGGGGCGGGACTTCCTTACGGCGGAGACGGTAGAGCTCCTGGTGTCTGTAAACGGTCACCTCGAAGGCTAACAGCGCTAGCATCATCAGGTTATACTGTAGAGACAGGTTAGCATGATGCTAAGCTATCAGAGCTAGCATCATCAGGTTATACTGTAGAGACAGGTTAGCATGATGCTAAGCTATCAGAGCTAGCATCATCAGGTTCTACTGTAGAGACAGGTTAGCATGATGCTAAGCTATCAGAGCTAGCATCATCAGGTTATACTGTAGAGACAGGTTAGCATGATGCTAAGCTATCAGAGCTAGCATCATCAGGTTATACTGTAGAGACAGGTTAGCATGATGCTAAGCTATCAGAGCTAGCATCATCAGGTTATACTGTAGAGACAGGTTAGCATGATGCTAAGCTATCAGAGCTAGCATCATCAGGTTCTACTGTAGAGACAGGTTAGCATAATGCTAAGCTATCAGAGCTAGCATCATCAGGTTATACTGTAGAGACAGGTTAGCATGATGCTAAGCTATCAGAGCTAGCATCATCAGGTTATACTGTAGAGACAGGTTAGCATGATGCTAAGCTATCAGAGCTAGCATCATCAGGTTCTACTGTAGAGACAGGTTAGCATAATGCTAAGCTATCAGAGCTAGCATCATCAGGTTATACTGTAGAGACAGGTTAGCATGATGCTAAGCTATCAGAGCTAGCATCATCAGGTTATACTGTAGAGACAGGTTAGCATAATGCTAAGCTATCAGAGCTAGCATCATCAGGTTATTCTGTAGAGACAGGTTAGCATGATGCTAAGCTATCAGAGCTAGCATCATCAGGTTATTCTGTAGAGACAGGTTAGCATGATGCTAAGCTATCAGAGCTAGCATCATCAGGTTCTACTGTAGAGACAGGTTAGCATGATGCTAAGCTATCAGAGCTAGCATCATCAGGTTATACTGTAGAGACAGGTTAGCATAATGCTAAGCTATCAGAGCTAGCATCATCAGGTTCTACTGTAGAGACAGGTTAGCATAATGCTAAGCTATCAGAGCTAACATTATCAAGTTAGCATAATGCTAAGCTATCAGAGCTAACATCATCAAGTTAGCATAATGCTAAGCTATCAGAGCTAACATCATCAAGTTAGCATAATGCTAAGCTATCAGAGCTAACATCATCAAGTTAGCATAATGCTAAGCTATCAGAGCTAACATCATCAAGTTAGCATAATGCTAAGCTATCAGAGCTAACATCATCAAGTTAGCATAATGCTAAGCTATCAGAGCTAACATCATCAAGTTAGCATAATGCTAAGCTATCAGAGCTAACATCATCAGGTTAGCATAATGCTAAGCTATCAGAGTTGTGATGTCACTCCTCACCCTCAGGTAGTCGAGCAGTTTTCCGTCTGTCTTCCGCAGCCCGACCCACTGGGCGGGGTCAACCGGGCCAGAGTACAGACCGGAGCGAGACAGGTCGGTGCTGGAGTTACCTGGCTACAGAGAGACAGACAGACAGGTGTGATATCGTTATCACAGAGACAGACAGACAGGTGTCTGGCTGGTTTAGACAGACGGATATAGAGAAAGACAGACAGGTAGACAGACAGGTAGACAGACAGGTAGACAGACCGGTTCACACATGGTATTAACTCTCTGAATCTACGTCCAGCTGGACTGTTAACGCCAGGTGTGAACATTGTTGCCGTGGTTACCATGGTGCAGTTGGAGGAGTATCTGATTGGCTGGACGACGTTGAGCTGGTACAACATCTTACAGACGGTCACCACACAGGTCCAACCGGTGCAGACGCCGGACAGCAGGGGGCGCCACGCCCTGCAGGGCAGAGCCACGCCCACGCACAGCACGAAGAGCAGGTTAAACACACACACCTGGAGACGGACAGACAGGTTACACACACATCTGGAGACGGACAGACAGGTTACACACACACACCTGGAGACGGACAGACAGGTTACACACACACACACCTGGAGACGGACAGACAGGTTACACACACATCTGGAGACGGACAGACAGGTTACACACACACACCTGGAGACGGACAGACAGGTTACACACACACCTGGAGACGGACAGACAGGTTACACACACATCTGGAGACGGACAGACAGGTTACACACACACCTGGAGACGGACAGACAGGTTACACACACACCTGGAGACGGACAGACAGGTTACACACACACACACCTGGAGACGGACAGACAGGTTACACACACACACACACACACACACACACACACACACACACACACACACCTGGAGACAGACAGACAGACAGACAGACAGGTTACACACACACACACACACACACACACACACACACACACACACACACACACACACCTGGAGACAGACAGACGGGTTACACACACACACACACACACACACACACACACACACACCTGGAGACGGACAGACAGGTTACACACATACCTGGAGACGGACAGACAGGTTACACACATACCTGGAGACAGACAGACAGGTTACACACACACACACACACACACACACACACACACACACACACACACACACACACACACCTGGAGACAGACAGACAGACAGACAGGTTACACACACACACACACACACACGCACACACACACACACACACACACACCTGGAGACAGACAGACGGGTTACACGAACACACACACACACACACACACACACACACACACCTGGAGACAGAAAGACAGGTTACACACACACACACACACACACACACACACCTGGAGACAGACAGACAGGTTACACACACACACACACACACACACACACACACACACCTGGAGACAGACAGACAGGTTACACACACACACACACACACACACACACACACACACACACACACACCTGGAGACAGACAGACAGACAGACAGACAGACAGACAGACAGGTTAAACACACACACACACACACACACACACACACACACACACACACACACCTGGAGACAGACAGACAGGTTACACACACACCTGGAGACAGACAGACAGACAGACAGACAGACAGACAGGTTACACACACACACACACACACACACACACACCTGGAGACAGACAGACAGACAGACAGACAGACAGACAGACAGGTTAAACACACACACACACACACACACTTGGAGACAGACAGACAGACAGAGAGACAGACAGACAGGTTAAACACACACACACACACGCACACACACACACACCTGGAGACAGTCAGACAGTCAGACAGACAGATAGAAAGACAGACAGACAGACAGACAGACAGACAGACAGACAGACAGACAGGTTAAACACACACACACACACACACACTTGGAGACAGACAGACAGACAGAGAGACAGACAGACAGGTTAAACACGCACACACACACACACCTGGAGACAGTCAGACAGTCAGACAGACAGATAGAAAGACAGACAGACAGACAGACAGACAGACAGACAGACAGCCTGTCTCACCTCCTTCACAGAGACCCAGAGGATGTAGGAGGAGACGATCTTGACGATGTGCAGCTCCAGGAGCCACCAGAGGAGCTGCTGCAGTCGCTGCAGGGACACGAGGACTCGCAGGGACAAGACAGAGAGACGGTCCACCACCAACCTCCAGGAGACCAGCACTGAGGAGGACAGACAGGAGAGACCAGCACTGAGGAGGACAGACAGGAGAGACCAGCACTGAGGAGGACAGACAGGAGAGAACAGCACTGAGGAGGACAGACAGGAGAGAGACCAGCACTGAGGAGGACAGACAGGAGAGAGACCAGCACTGAGGAGGACAGACAGGAGAGACCAGCACTGAGGGGGACAGACAGGAGAGAGACCAGCACTGAGGGGGACAGACAGGAGAGACCAGCACTGAGGAGGACAGACAGGAGAGACCAGCACTGAGGAGGACAGACAGGAGAGACCAGCACTGAGGGGGACAGACAGGAGAGACCAGCACTGAGGGGGACAGACAGGAGAGACCAGCACTGAGGGGGACAGACAGGAGAGACCAGCACTGAGGGGGACAGACAGGAGAGACCAGCACTGAGCGGGACAGACAGGAGAGAGACCAGCACTGAGGGGGACAGACAGGAGAGACCAGCACTGAGGAGGACAGACAGGAGAGACCAGCACTGAGGAGGACAGACAGGAGAGACCAGCACTGAGGGGGACAGACAGGAGAGACCAGCACTGAGGAGGACAGACAGGAGAGACCAGCACTGAGGAGGACAGACAGGAGAGAGACCAGCACTGAGGAGGACAGACAGGAGAGACCAGCACTGAGGGGGACAGACAGGAGAGAGACCAGCACTGAGGAGGACAGACAGGAGAGACCAGCACTGAGGAGGACAGACAGGAGAGAGACCAGCACTGAGGGGGACAGACAGGAGAGAGACCAGCACTGAGGGGGACAGACAGGAGAGAGACCAGCACTGAGGAGGACAGACAGGAGAGAGACCAGCACTGAGGGGGACAGACAGGAGTCCATTTCCTGTATGAAACTCAGCCTGGCACAGGTGTGATGATGGTGATGATGATGATGATGATGATGATGATGATGATGATGATGATGATGATGATGATGATGATGATGATGATGATGATGCAGTGTATTTACCTTTTATGTGGTCAGACAGGGTTTCCCTCTCAAACATACAGGGGTACTCCTTCTCCTCTTTTATCCACTTCTTCTCTGTCTCCTTCTCTGTTTCCTTCTCTGTTTCCTTCTCTGTCTCCTTCTGTCCTCCTCTCTTCTCCTCCTCCAGGAGGAACTGAGGAACCCCCCCCACCGACAGGTCAAACAGGCTCCCGTCAGAGTGGACCAACCTGCAGAGAGAGAGACAGGTCATCACAGAGAGAGAGAGAGACAGGTCATCAGAGAGAGAGAGACAGGTCATCACAGAGAGAGAGACAGGTCATCATAGAGAGAGAGAGAGACAGGTCATCACAGAGAGAGAGAGAGAGAGAGAGACGGGTCATCACAGAGAGAGAGAGACAGGTCATCACAGAGAGAGAGAGAGACAGGTCATCACAGAGAGAGAGAGACAGGTCATCACAGAGAGAGACAGGTCATCACAGAGAGAGAGAGACAGGTCATCACAAAGAGAGAGAGACAGGTCATCACAGAGAGAGAGACAGGTCATCACAGAGAGAGAGACAGGTCATCACAGAGAGAGAGACAGGTCATCACAGAGAGAGAGAGACACGTCATCACAGAGAGAGAGAGACAGGTCATCACAGAGAGAGACAGGTCATCACAGAGAGAGAGAGACAGGTCATCACAGAGAGAGAGAGACAGGTCATCACAGAGAGAGAGAGACAGGTCATCACACAGAAAGAGAGAGAGACAGGTCCTCACAGGTGAGGATCAGAGGGGCAGACAGGCCTCCTTCAGGTACGGAGGACAGAACCACAGCTCGTTACAGAAGGAACTACTTCTACTTCTGCTGGGGACTAGATGTAGAGGTCTGAAGACTAGATGTAGAGGTCTGAAGACTAGATGTAGAGGTCTGAAGACTAGATGTAGAGGTCTGAAGACTAGATGAAGAGGTCTGAGGACTAGTTGTAGAGGTCTGAAGACTAGTTGTAGAGGTCTGAAGACTAGATGTAGAGGTCTGAAGACTAGTTGTAGAGGTCTGAAGACTAGTTGTAGAGGTCTGAAGACTAGATGTAGAGGTCTGAAGACTAGATGAAGAGGTCTGAGGACTAGATGAAGAGGTCTGAAGACTAGATGAAGAGGTCTGAGGACTAGATGAAGAGGTCTGAGGACTAGTTGTAGAGGTCTGAAGACTAGTTGTAGAGGTCTGAAGACTAGATGTAGAGGTCTGAAGACTAGATGTAGAGGTCTGAAGACTAGATGTAGAGGTCTGAAGACTAGATGTAGAGGTCTGAAGACTAGATGAAGAGGTCTGAAGACTAGATGAAGAGGTCTGAGGACTAGATGAAGAGGTCTGAAGACTAGATGAAGAGGTCTGAGGACTAGATGAAGAGGTCTGAGGACTAGTTGTAGAGGTCTGAAGACTAGATGAAGAGGTCTGAGGACTAGATGAAGAGGTCTGAGGACTAGTTGTAGAGGTCTAGGGACTAGATGTAGAGGTCTGAGGACTAGATGTAGAGGTCTGAGGACTAGTTGTAGAGGTCTGAGGACTAGATGTAGAGGTCTAGGGACTAGATGTAGAGGTCTGAGGACTAGTTGTAGAGGTCTAGGGACTAGTTGTAGAGGTCTAGGGACTAGATGTAGAGGTCTAGGGACTAGTTGTAGAGGTCTGGGGACTAGTTGTAGAGGTCTGAGGACTAGTTGTAGAGGTCTAGGGACTAGTTGTAGAGGTCTGAGGACTAGTTGTAGAGGTCTAGGGACTAGTTGTAGAGGTCTGAGGACTAGTTGTAGAGGTCTAGGGACTAGTTGTAGAGGTCTAGGGACTAGATGTAGAGGTCTAGGGACTAGTTGTAGAGGTCTAGGGACTAGTAGAGGTCTGGGGACTAGTTGTAGAGGTCTGAGGACTAGTTGTAGAGGTCTAGGGACTAGATGTAGAGGTCTAGGGACTAGATGTAGAGGTCTGAGGACTAGTTGTAGAGGTCTAGGGACTAGTTGTAGAGGTCTAGGGACTAGTTGTAGAGGTCTGAGGACTAGTTGTAGAGGTCTAGGGACTAGATGTAGAGGTCTAGGGACTAGTAGAGGTCTGGGGACTAGTTGTAGAGGTCTGAGGACTAGTTGTAGAGGTCTAGGGACTAGTTGTAGAGGTCTGAGGACTAGTTGTAGAGGTCTAGGGACTAGTTGTAGAGGTCTGAGGACTAGTTGTAGAGGTCTAGGGACTAGTTGTAGAGGTCTAGGGACTAGATGTAGAGGTCTAGGGACTAGTTGTAGAGGTCTAGGGACTAGTTGTAGAGGTCTGGGGACTAGTTGTAGAGGTCTGAGGACTAGTTGTAGAGGTCTGGGGACTAGTTGTAGAGGTCTGAGGACTAGTTGTAGAGGTCTAGGGACTAGATGTAGAGGTCTAGGGACTAGTTGTAGAGGTCTGGGGACTAGTTGTAGAGGTCTGGGGACTAGTTGTAGAGGTCTGAGGACTAATTGTAGAGGTCTAGGGACTAGATGTAGAGGTCTAGGGACTAGATGTAGAGGTCTGAGGACTAGTTGTAGAGGTCTAGGGACTAGATGTAGAGGTCTAGGGACTAGTTGTAGAGGTCTAGGGACTAGTTGTAGAGGTCTAGGGACTAGATGTAGAGGTCTGAGGACTAGTTGTAGAGGTCTAGGGACTAGTTGTAGAGGTCTAGGGACTAGTTGTAGAGGTCTAGGGACTAGATGTAGAGGTCTGATGACTAGTTGTAGAGGTCTAGGGACTAGTTGTAGAGGTCTAGGGATTAGTTGTAGAGGTCTAGGGACTAGATGTAGAGGTCTGAGGACTAGTTGTAGAGGTCTAGGGACTAGTTGTAGAGGTCTGAGGACTAGTTGTAGAGGTCTAGGGACTAGTTGTAGAGGTCTAGGGACTAGTTGTAGAGATCTAGGGACTAGTTGTAGAGGTCAGGGGACTAGTTGTAGAGGTCTAGGGACTAGCTGTAGAGGTCTAGGGACTAGTTGTAGAGGTCTAGGGACTAGATGTAGAGGTCAGGGGACTAGTTGTAGAGGTCTAGGGACTAGATGTAGAGGTCTGGGGACTAGTTGTAGAGGTCTAGGGACTAGTTTTAGAGGTCTAGGGACTAGTTGTAGAGGTCTAGGGACTAGATGTAGAGGTCTGATGACTAGTTGTAGAGGTCTAGGGACTAGTTGTAGAGGTCTAGGGATTAGTTGTAGAGGTCTAGGGACTAGATGTAGAGGTCTGAGGACTAGTTGTAGAGGTCTAGGGACTAGTTGTAGAGGTCTGAGGACTAGTTGTAGAGGTCTAGGGACTAGCTGTAGAGGTCTAGGGACTAGTTGTAGAGGTCTAGGGACTAGATGTAGAGGTCAGGGGACTAGTTGTAGAGGTCTGGGGACTAGTTGTAGAGGTCTAGGGACTAGTTGTAGAGGTCTAGGGACTAGTTGTAGAGGTCTAGGGACTAGATGTAGAGGTCTGATGACTAGTTGTAGAGGTCTAGGGACTAGTTGTAGAGGTCTAGGGATTAGTTGTAGAGGTCTAGGGACTAGATGTAGAGGTCTGAGGACTAGTTGTAGAGGTCTAGGGACTAGTTGTAGAGGTCTGAGGACTAGTTGTAGAGGTCTAGGGACTAGTTGTAGAGGTCTAGGGACTAGTTGTAGAGATCTAGGGACTAGTTGTAGAGGTCAGGGGACTAGTTGTAGAGGTCTAGGGACTAGTTGTAGAGGTCTAGGGACTAGATGTAGAGGTCAGGGGACTAGTTGTAGAGGTCTAGGGACTAGATGTAGAGGTCAGGGGACTAGTTGTAGAGGTCTAGGGACTAGATGTAGAGGTCTGAAGACTAGATGTAGAGGTCTGAAGACTAGATGAAGAGATCTGAGGACTAGATGAAGAGGTCTGAAGACTAGATGAAGAGGTCTGAAGACTAGATGAAGAGGTCTGAGGACTAGATGAAGAGGTCTGAAGACTAGATGAAGAGGTCTGAAGACTAGATGAAGAGGTCTGAGGACTAGATGAAGAGGTCTGAGGACTAGATGAAGAGGTCTGAAGACTAGTTGTAGAGGTCTGAAGACTAGTTGTAGAGGTCTGAAGACTAGATGTAGAGGTCTGAAGACTAGATGTAGAGGTCTGAAGACTAGTTGTAGAGGTCTAGGGACTAGATGTAGAGGTCTGAAGACTAGTTGTAGAGGTCTGAAGACTAGTTGTAGAGGTCTGAAGACTAGATGTAGAGGTCTGAAGACTAGATGTAGAGGTCTAGGGACTAGTTGTAGAGGTCTGAGGACTAGTTGTAGAGGTCTAGGGACTAGATGTAGAGGTCTAGGGACTAGTTGTAGAGGTCTAGGGACTAGTTGTAGAGGTCTGAGGACTAGTTGTAGAGGTCTAGGGACTAGTTGTAGAGGTTTAGGGACTAGTTGTAGAGGTCTAGGGACTAGTTGTAGAGATCTAGGGACTAGTTGTAGAGGTCTAGGGACTAGTTGTAGAGGTCTAGGGATTAGTTGTAGAGGTCTAGGGACTAATTGTTCAGTCTCCTGAGAGCTCTGATTGGACAGAAGGAGTCCTGATGTGGTTCCAGATGACCTCTGACCTCTGACCTGCAGCAGGTGTGAGGGTGTTACCTGGTGATGGTGCTGTTGTGTGTGTCCACCACCGTCTTCAGGTCGGTCAGCTGCAGGAACGGCTCGTGGAAGTAGTGCAGGTGGACGATACACACCTGCAGAGAAGAAGAGGAACAGGAGAACGTCGTCACATGTTCTGGATCAGGGTCGAGGCTCTACAGCCAGAACTCTGGTCCAGTTCCTCTCAACATGGAGGTTCTGTAGGAACGTGTGACGAGTACCAGAAGGAACGCAGCCGGGATGAAGATCCTGGTGAAGAGGACCGGAACCGAGAACTTCTCCAAACCAACATCTTCCAACCTGGTGAGACAGTAGAGACATCAGAGACAGTAGACAGTAGACACATCAGAGACAGTAGAGACATCAGAGACAGTAGAGGCATCAGAGACATCAGAGACAGTAGACACATCAGAGACAGTAGAGACATCAGAGACAGTAGAGACATCAGAGACAGTAGAGACATTAGAGACATCAGAGACAGTAGACACATCAGAGACAGTAGAGACATCAGAGACAGTAGAGACATCAGAGACAGTAGAGACATTAGAGACATCAGAGACAGTAGACACATCAGAGACAGTAGAGACAGTAGACACATCAGAGACAGTAGAGACATCAGAGACAGTAGAGACATCAGAGACAGTAGAGACAGTAGATACAGTAGAGACAGTAGACACATCAGTTTAATAATCATGTTCATTAATTAATTAATCAGATTTAATCCGATCTGTGTGTAACTGTGTATACCTGTGTATACCTGTGTGTACCTTTGAATACCTGTGAGTACCTGTGTGTACCTGTGTATACCTGTGTGTACCTGTGTATACCTGTGAGTACCTGTGTATATCTGTGAGTACCTGTGAGTACCTGTGTGTACCTGTGTATACCTGTGAGTACCTGTGTGTACCTGTGTATACCTGTGTATACCTGTGAGTACCTGTGTGTACCTGTGTGTACCTGTGTTTACCTGTGTGTACCTGTGTGTACCTGTGAGTACTTGTGTGTACCTGTGAGTACCTGTGAGTACCCGTGTATAACTGTGTTTACCTGTGTGTACCTGTGTGTACCTGTGTGTACCTGTGTTTACCTGTGAGTGCCTGTGAGTACCTGTGTTTACCTGTGTATACCTGTGTATACCTGTGTTTACCTGTGCGTACCTGTGTTTACCTGTGAGTACCTTTGAGTACTTGTGTGTACCTGTGTGTACCTGTGTTTACCTGTGTGTACCTGTGTGTACCTGAGAGTACTTGGGTGTACCTGTGTGTACCAGTGAGTACCTTTGAGTACTTGTGTGTACCTGTGTGTACCTGTGTGTACTTGTGTATACCTGTGTGTACCTGTGTGTACCTGTGAGTACCTGTGTGTACCTGTGAGTACTTGTGTATACCTGTGAGTACCTGTGTGTACCTGAGAGTACCTGTGTGTACCTGTGCTTATCTGTGCGTACCTGTGCGTACCTGTGTGTACCTGTGTGTACCTGTGTGTACCTGAGAGTACTTGGGTGTACCTGTGTGTACCAGTGAGTACCTGTGCGTACCTGTGCGTACCTGTGTTTACCTGTGTGTACCTGTGTGTACCTGTGTGTACCTGAGAGTACTTGGGTGTACATGTGTGTACCAGTGAGTACCTGTGCGTACCTGTGTGTACCTGTGTGTACCTGTGAGTACCTGTGTGTACCTGTGAGTACTTGTGTATACCTGTGAGTACCTGTGTGTACCTAAGAGTACCTGTGTGTACCTGTGCTTATCTGTGCGTACCTGTGCGTACCTGTGTGTACCTGTGTGTACCTGTGTGTACCTGAGAGTACTTGGGTGTACCTGTGTGTACCAGTGAGTACCTGTGCGTACCTGTGTGTACCTGTGTGTACCTGTGAGTACCTGTGTGTACCTGTGAGTACTTGTGTATACCTGTGAGTACCTGTGTGTACCTGAGAGTACCTGTGTGTACCTGTGTGTACCTGTGCTTATCTGTGCGTACCTGTGCGTACCTGTGTGTACCTGTGTGTACCTGTGAGTACCTGTGTGTACCTGAGAGTACCTGTGTGTACCTGTGAGTACTTGCGAGTACCTGTGTGTACCTGTGTATACCTGTGTGTACCTGTGAGTACCTGTGTGTACCTGTGTATACCTGTGAGTACCTGTGTGTACCTGTGTATACCTGTGAGTACCTGTGAGTACCTGTGTGTACCTGTGTATACCTGTGTGTACCTGTGTATACCTGTGAGTACCTGTGTGTACCTGTGAGTACCTGTGAGTACCTGTGTGTACCTGTGTATACCTGTGAGTACCTGTGTGTACCTGTGTATACCTGTGTGTACCTGTGTATACTTGTGAGTACCTGTGTGTACCTGTGTTTACCTGTGTGTACCTGTGTGTACCTGTGAGTACTTGTGTGTACCTGTGAGTACCTGTGAGTACCCGTGTATACCTGTGTTTACCTGTGTGTACCTGTGTATACCTGTGAGTACCTGTGTGTACCTGTGTATACCTGTGTGTACCTGTGTATACTTGTGAGTACCTGTGTGTACCTGTGTGTACCTGTGAGTACTTGTGTGTACCTGTGAGTACCTGTGAGTACCCGTGTATACCTGTGTTTACCTGTGTGTACCTGTGTGTACCTGTGTGTACCTGTGTTTACCTGGAAGTACCTTTGTTTACCTGTGTATACCTGTGTATACCTGTGAGTACCTTTGAGTACTTGTGTGTACCTGAGAGTACCTGTGAGTACCTGTGTGTACCTGTGTGTACCTGTGAGTACTTGTGTGTACCTGAGAGTACCTGTGAGTACTTGTGTGTACCTGTGAGTACCTGTGTGTACCTGTGAGTACCTGTGTGTACCTGTGTGTACCTGTGAGTGCTGAGTCCAGTGTAGTAGCTCCAGGTGTGGGGGGATGAGGGGAACTGGAAGGTGTAGACCAGTATGAGAACCAACATGGAGTAAACCACCACGGCTACCCAGAATCCCCTGAGCATGGCACGCCAACGCTCGTAGTTCAACTACAGAGAGAGACAGGTAGAGAGACAGGTAGATAGACAGTGAGACAGACAGGTAGAGAGACAGGTAGAGAGACAGTGAGACAGACAGGTAGAGAGACAGTGAGACAGACAGGTAGACAGACAGGTAGACAGACAGGTAGAGAGACAGTGAGACAGACAGTGAG
>NW_027428183.1:239173-244173 GCF_043250625.1 Sebastes fasciatus | reverse complement strand
CATCAACACACCTGTACCTGACTGTCCTGTGACATCATCATCATCATCACACCTTTCCCTGACCGTCCTGTGACATCATTAACACACCTGTACCTGAGTGTCCTGTGACATCATCAACACACCTGTACCTGACTGTCCTGTGACATCATCATCATCATCACACCTGTACCTGACTGTCCTGTGACATCATCAACACACCTGTACCTGACCGTCCTGTGACATCATCAACACACCTGTACCTGGCTGTCCTGTGACATCATAAACACACCTGTACCTGACTATCATCAACACACCTGTACCTGACTGTCCTGTGACATCATCATCATCATCACACCTTTCCCTGACCGTCCTGTGACATCATTAACACACCTGTACCTGACCGTCCTGTGACATCATCAACACACCTGTACCTGACCGTCCTGTGACATTATTAACACACCTGTACCTGACTGTCCTGTGACATCATTAACACACCTGTACCTGAGTGTCCTGTGACATCATCAACACACCTGTACCTGACTGTCCTGTGACATCATCATCATCATCACACCTGTACCTGACCGTCCTGTGACATCATTAACACACCTGTACCTGACCGTCCTGTGACATCATCAACACACCTGTACCTGACCGTCCTGTGACATCATTAACACACCTGTACCTGATTGTCCTGTGACATCATTAACACACCTGTACCTGAGTGTCCTGTGACATCATCAACACACCTGTACCTGACTGTCCTGTGACATCATTAACACACCTGTACCTGACTGTCCTGTGACATCATCAACACACCTGTACCTGACTGTCCTGTGACATCATTAACACACCTGTACCTGACTGTCCTGTGACATCATCAACACACCTGTACCTGACTGTCCTGTGACATCATCAACACACCTGCACCTGACTGTCAAACCACAAACTCACCTGATTGGCTGAGAGAGTAGTGAGGCGTGGAGTAATCATCCAATCCCAGGGCTGTGGTCTGGGTGGGCGGGGCAAAGGAGTCAGAGGGGCTGTCATTGGTGGATGATACCAGCGCCTAGAGACAGACGGAGACAGGTCATCATATTAATGCATAAAATATTATATATACTGTATATATGTATATATATATATGTATTTATAATGATATTTAGCGCTGGCGTACATCTCTGAACTCGGGACGACGATGAGCTGTCCTCCACAGCTCTCTCCGTCTTTCCGCTGTGAGGTCACAGCTGACCTCAGCGCTCAGGTTGCTGGTGGCGGTGATGATGTCACAGCTCCCGCTGATCGCTGACTCCGCCCTTTCTACGCCCGGCCCCCTATCGCCGTCAATCAGCTGGAGAAACACGTGACACCCGTCAGCCAATCAGAGCTAAGGAACCCAAATCATCATCAAAGCATTTGTATATCCTAGCGTGTCTCCTCGATTCCTTTCCTCGGCTCCTCTCCTCGTGTCTTTGGGTGCCTTCAGATGAATCGTGAGCTCGTGGTTACATCAGGGGAAGTCGTGTACACGATATGTGTGGCGTTCAAGTGGTGAAGAGGTGAGAACGCCGCTGCTAAGCAACGGCAACGTTAACGTTACTGTCGGCGTCTAGAAGCTACAGAGGCTAACATGCTAGCATGCTAGTAAGCTAGCAAGTGGGTAGCATGATGCAGGAAATGTAAAGACATGATGACAGAGGAGGAAGATGAGGTAGTTATCAATATCATGTGGATTGCCGTCACCTGGTTCCTCCACAGACTGGCCACGGTGTTGTAGAGCAGCAGCAGCATCAGAGGACTGGTGAAGTGAAACCAGCTGAGCTCAGAGTTCACCTGCAGCCTCCAGGGGGCGGCGCAGTCCACCGAGACCACCGACACCAGGCCAAACACACTGAGGAGACAATCAATCAGTCAGTCAATCAATCAGTCAATCAGTCAATCAATCAATCAATCAATCAATCAATCAATCAATCAATCAATCAATCAATCAATCAATCAATCAGTCAATCAATAATCAATCAGTCAATCAATCAGTCAATCAGTCAATCAATAATCAATCAGTCAATCAATCAGTCAATCAATAATCAATCAATCAATCAGTCAATCAGTCAATCAATCAGTCAATCAATCAGTCAATCAATCAGTCAATCAATCAATCAATCAGTCAATCAATAATCAATCAGTCAATCAATCAGTCAATCAATAATCAATCAGTCAATCAGTCAATCAATCAGTCAATCAATAATCAATCAATCAGTCAATCAATCAGTCAATCGGTCAATCAATCAATCAGACAATCAATCAATCAGTCAATCAATCAGTCAATCAATCAATCAATCAGTCAATAAATAATCAATCAATCAATCAGTCAATCAATCAGTCAATCAATCAGTCAATCAGTCAATCAATCAGTCAATCAGTCAATAATCATATAAGAGAGAAGCGCAGTCCACCGAGACCACCGACACCAGGCCAAACACACTGAGGAGACAATCAATCAGTCAATCAATCAGTCAATCAATCAGTCAATCAGTCAGTCAATCAATCAATCAATCAATCAGTCAATCAGTCAATCAATCAGTCAATCAGTCAATCAATCAGTCAATCAGTCAATAATCATATAAGAGAGAAGCGCAGTCCACCGAGACCACCGACACCAGGCCAAACACACTGAGGAGACAATCAATCAGTCAATCAATCAGTCAATCAATCAGTCAATCAGTCAGTCAATCAATCAATCAATCAATCAGTCAATCAGTCAATCAATCAGTCAATCAGTCAATCAATCAGTCAATCAGTCAATAATCATATAAGAGAGAAGCGCAGTCCACCGAGACCACCGACACCATGCCAAACACACTGAGGAGACAATCAATCAGTCAGTCAATCAATCAGTCAATCAATCAATCAATCAATCAATCAATCAATCAATCAATCAATCAGTCAATCAATAATCAATCAGTCAATCAGTCAATCAATCAATCAATCAGTCAATCAATAATCAATCAATCAGTCAATCAATAATCAATCAATCAGTCAATCAGTCAATCAATAATCAATAATCAATCAATCAGTCAAGAAATAATCAATCAGTCAATAATCATATAAGAGAGCAGCGCAGTCCACCGAGACCACACTATTGTTGCATTTTGGTAAAAGAATTTATATTATTTACATAGATTCTATTTTCACCATTATTATATGTACTGTTGTTATATACTGTTGTTATATGCTGTTGTTATGTACTGTTATATACTGTTGTTATATACTGTTGTTATGTACTGTTGTTATATACTGTTGTTATATACTGTTGTTATGTACTGTTGTTATATACTGTTATATACTGTTGTTATGTACTGTTGTTATATGCTGTTGTTATGTACTGTTGTTGTATACTGTTGTTATGTACTGTTGTTATATACTGTTGTTATATGCTGTTGTTATGTGCTGTTTTAATATACTGTTGTTATATGCTGTTGTTATATGCTGTTGTTATATACTGTTGTTATATACTGTTGTTATATGCTGTTGTTATGTACTGTTGTTATATGCTGTTATATGCTGTTGTTATGTGCTGTTGTAATATACTGTTGTTATATGCTGTTGTTATATGCTGTTGTTATATGCTGTTGTTATATGCTGTTATATGCTGTTGTTATATGCTTTTGTTATATACTGTTGTTATATGCTGTTGTTATATACTGTTGTTATGTACTGTTGTTATATACTGTTGTTATATGCTTTTGTTATATACTGTTGTTATATGCTGTTGTTATATACTGTTGTTATATGCTTTTGTTATATACTGTTGTTATATGCTGTTGTTATATACTGTTGTTATGTACTGTTGTTATATACTGTTGTTATATGCTTTTGTTATATACTGTTGTTATATGCTGTTGTTATATACTGTTGTTATATGCTGTTGTTATGTGCTGTTGTAATATACTGTTGTTATATGCTGTTGTTATATGCTGTTGTTATATACTGTTGTTATATACTGTTGTTATATGCTGTTGTTATGTACTGTTGTTATATGCTGTTATATGCTGTTATGTGCTGTTGTAATATACTGTTGTTATATGCTGTTGTTATATGCTGTTGTTATATGCTGTTATATGCTGTTGTTATATGCTTTTGTTATATACTGTTGTTATATGCTGTTGTTATATACTGTTGTTATGTACTGTTGTTATATACTGTTGTTATATGCTTTTGTTATATACTGTTGTTATATGCTGTTGTTATATACTGTTGTTATATGCTTTTGTTATATACTGTTGTTATATGCTGTTGTTATATACTGTTGTTATATGCTGTTGTTATATACTGTTGTTATATGCTGTTGTTATGTACTGTTGTTATGTACTGTTGTTATATACTGTTATATGCTGTTGTTATGTACTGTTGTTATATGCTGTTGTTATATGCTGTTGTTATATGCTGTTGTTATATACTGTTGTTATATGCTGTTGTTATATGCTGTTGTCATGTACTGTTGTTATATACTGTTGTAATATACTGTTGTTATATACTGTTGTTATATACTGTTGTTATGTGCTGTTGTGATATGCTGTTGTTATATACTGTTGTGATATACTGTTGTTATATACTGTTGTTATATGCTGTTGTTATATGCTGTTGTTATATACTGCTGTTATATACTATTGTTATATATTGTTTTGTTATGTACTGTTGTTATGTGCTGTTGTTATGTACTGTTGTTATATGCTGTTGTTATATACTGTTGTTATATGCTGCTGTTATATACTATTGTTATATATTGTTTTGTTATGTACTGTTGTTATGTGCTGTTGTTATGTACTGTTGTGATATGCTGTTGTTATATGCTGTTGTTTTATGCTGTTGTTATATACTGTTGTGATATACTGTTGTTATGTGCTGTTGCTATGTACTGTTGTGATATGCTGTTGTTATATACTGTTGTTATATGCTTTTGTTATATACTGTTGTTATATGCTGTTGTTATGTACTGTTGTTATATACTGTTGTTATATACTGTT
>NW_027428183.1:194173-234173 GCF_043250625.1 Sebastes fasciatus | reverse complement strand
TGAGAGTCTTGTACTGGATTCTATTGTTTGCCTGAGAGTCTTGTACTGGATTCTATTGGTTACCTGAGAGTATTCTACTGGATTCTACTGGTTGCCTGAGAGTATTCTACTGGATTCTATTGGTTGCCTGAGAGTATTCTACTGGATTCTACTGGTTACCTGAGAGTCTTGTACTGGATTCTACTGGTTGCCTGAGAGTATTCTACTGGATTCTACTGGTTGCCTGAGAGTCTTGTACTGGATTCTACTGGTTGCCTGAGAGTCTTGTACTGGATTCTATTGGTTGCCTGAGAGTGTTGTACTGGATTCTATTGGTTGCCTGAGAGTCTTGTACTGGATTCTACTGGTTGCCTGAGAGTCTTGTACTGGATTCTATTGGTTGCCTGAGAGTCTTGTACTGGATTCTACTGGTTGCCTGAGAGTCTTGTACTGGATTCTATTGGTTGCCTGAGAGTCTTGTACTGGATTCTACTGGTTGCCTGAGAGTATTCTACTGGATTCTATTGGTTACCTGAGAGTATTCTACTGGATTCTACTGGTTGCCTGAGAGTCTTGTACTGGATTCTACTGGTTACCTGAGAGTCTTGTACTGGATTCTACTGGTTACCTGAGAGTCTTGTACTGGATTCTACTGGTTGCCTGAGAGTATTCTACTGGATTCTACTGGTTGCCTGAGAGTATTCTACTGGATTCTATTGGTTGCCTGAGAGTATTCTACTGGATTCTACTGGTTACCTGAGAGTATTCTACTGGATTCTACTGGTTACCTGAGAGTCTTGTACTGGATTCTACTGGTTACCTGAGAGTCTTGTACTGGATTCTACTGGTTACCTGAGAGTATTCTACTGGATTCTACTGGTTACCTGAGAGTCTTGTACTGGATTCTACTGGTTGCCTGAGAGTATTCTACTGGATTCTACTGGTTACCTGAGAGTCTTGTACTGGATTCTATTGGTTACCTGAGAGTATTCTACTGGATTCTATTGGTTACCTGAGAGTATTCTACTGGATTCTATTGGTTACCTGAGAGTATTCTACTGGATTCTACTGGTTACCTGAGAGTCTTGTACTGGATTCTATTGGTTACCTGAGAGTATTCTACTGGATTCTACTGGTTGCCTGAGAGTATTCTACTGGATTCTATTGGTTGCCTGAGAGTATTCTACTGGATTCTACTGGTTACCTGAGAGTCTTGTACTGGATTCTACTGGTTGCCTGAGAGTATTCTACTGGATTCTACTGGTTACCTGAGAGTCTTGTACTGGATTCTATTGGTTAACTGAGAGTATTCTACTGGATTCTATTGGTTACCTGAGAGTATTCTACTGGATTCTACTGGTTACCTGAGAGTCTTGTACTGGATTCTATTGGTTACCTGAGAGTATTCTACTGGATTCTACTGGTTGCCTGAGAGTATTCTACTGGATTCTATTGGTTGCCTGAGAGTATTCTACTGGATTCTATTGGTTACCTGAGAGTATTCTACTGGATTCTACTGGTTACCTGAGAGTCTTGTACTGGATTCTACTGGTTACCTGAGAGTCTTGTACTGGATTCTACTGGTTACCTGAGAGTCTTGTACTGGATTCTATTGGTTGCCTGAGAGTCTTGTACTTGATTCTACTGGTTGCCTGAGAGTCTTGTACTGGATTCTACTGGTTGCCTGAGAGTCTTGTACTGGATTCTATTGGTTGCCTGAGAGTCTTGTACTGGATTCTATTGGTTGCCTGAGAGTATTCTACTGGATTCTACTGGTTACCTGAGAGTCTTGTACTGGATTCTACTGGTTGCCTGAGAGTATTCTACTGGATTCTACTGGTTACCTGAGAGTCTTGTACTGGATTCTATTGGTTACCTGAGAGTATTCTACTGGATTCTATTGGTTACCTGAGAGTATTCTACTGGATTCTATTGGTTGCCTGAGAGTATTCTACTGGATTCTACTGGTTACCTGAGAGTCTTGTACTGGATTCTACTGGTTGCCTGAGAGTATTCTACTGGATTCTACTGGTTACCTGAGAGTCTTGTACTGGATTCTACTGGTTACCTGAGAGTATTCTACTGGATTCTACTGGTTGCCTGAGAGTATTCTACTGGATTCTATTGGTTGCCTGAGAGTATTCTAGTGGATTCTATTGGTTACCTGAGAGTATTCTACTGGATTCTACTGGTTACCTGAGAGTCTTGTACTGGATTCTACTGGTTACCTGAGAGTCTTGTACTGGATTCTACTGGTTACCTGAGAGTCTTGTACTGGATTCTATTGGTTGCCTGAGAGTCTTGTACTGGATTCTACTGGTTGCCTGAGAGTCTTGTACTGGATTCTACTGGTTGCCTGAGAGTCTTGTACTGGATTCTATTGGTTGCCTGAGAGTCTTGTACTGGATTCTACTGGTTGCCTGAGAGTCTTGTACTGGATTCTATTGGTTGCTGAGAGTCTTGTACTGGATTCTACTGGTTGCCTGAGAGTCTTGTACTGGATTCTATTGGTTGCCTGAGAGTCTTGTACTGGATTCTACTGGTTGCCTGAGAGTCTTGTACTGGATTCTATTGGTTGCCTGAGAGTCTTGTACTGGATTCTATTGGTTGCCTGAGAGTCTTGTACTGGATTCTACTGGTTGCCTGAGAGTCTTGTACTGGATTCTACTGGTTGCCTGAGTGTCTTGTACTGGATTCTATTGGTTGCCTGAGAGTCTTGTACTGGATTCTACTGGTTGCCTGAGAGTCTTGTACTGGATTCTATTGGTTGCCTGAGAGTCTTGTACTGGATTCTACTGGTTGCCTGAGAGTCTTGTACTACATTCTATTGGTTGCCTGAGAGTCTTGTACTGGATTCTATTGGTTGCCTGAGAGTCTTGTACTGGATTCTACTGGTTGCCTGAGAGTCTTGTACTGGATTCTATTGGTTGCCTGAGAGTCTTGTACTGGATTCTACTGGTTGCCTGAGAGTCTTGTACTGGATTCTATTGGTTGCCTGAGAGTCTTGTACTGGATTCTACTGGTTGCCTGAGAGTCTTGTACTGGGTTCTATTGGTTGCCTGAGAGTCTTGTACTGGATTCTACTGGTTGCCTGAGAGTCTTGTACTGGATTCTACTGGTTGCCTGAGAGTCTTGTACTGGATTCTATTGGTTGCCTGAGAGTCTTGTACTGGATTCTACTGGTTGCCTGAGAGTCTTGTACTGGATTCTATTGGTTGCCTGAGAGTCTTGTACTGGATTCTACTGGTTGCCTGAGAGTCTTGTACTGGATTCTATTGGTTGCCTGAGAGTCTTGTACTGGATTCTATTGGTTGCCTGAGAGTCTTGTACTGGATTCTATTGGTTGCCTGAGAGTCTTGTACTGGATTCTACTGGTTACCTGAGAGTCTTGTACTGGATTCTACTGGTTGCCTGAGAGTCTTGTACTGGATTCTACTGGTTGCCTGAGAGTCTTGTACTGGATTCTACTGGTTGCCTGAGAGTCTTGTACTGGATTCTATTGGTTGCCTGAGAGTCTTGTACTGGATTCTACTGGTTGCCTGAGAGTCTTGTACTGGATTCTACTGGTTGCCTGAGAGTCTTGTACTGGGTTCTATTGGTTGCCTGAGAGTCTTGTACTGGATTCTACTGGTTGCCTGAGAGTCTTGTACTGGATTCTACTGGTTGCCTGAGAGTCTTGTACTGGATTCTATTGGTTGCCTGAGAGTCTTGTACTGGATTCTATTGGTTGCCTGAGAGTCTTGTACTGGATTCTACTGGTTGCCTGAGAGTCTTTTACTGGATTCTACTGGTTGCCTGAGAGTCTTGTACTGGATTCTATTGGTTGCCTGAGAGTCTTGTACTGGATTCTATTGGTTGCCTGAGAGTCTTGTACTGGATTCTACTGGTTGCCTGAGAGTCTTGTACTGGATTCTATTGGTTGCCTGAGAGTCTTGTACTGGATTCTACTGGTTGCCTGAGAGACTTGTACTGGATTCTATTGGTTGCCTGAGAGTCTTGTACTGGATTCTACTGGTTACCTGAGAGTATTCTACTGGATTCTATTGGTTACCTGAGAGTATTCTACTGGATTCTACTGGTTGCCTGAGAGTATTCTACTGGATTCTATTGGTTACCTGAGAGTATTCTACTGGATTCTACTGGTTACCTGAGAGTCTTGTACTGGATTCTACTGGTTACCTGAGAGTCTTGTACTGGATTCTACTGGTTGCCTGAGAGTATTCTACTGGATTCTACTGGTTGCCTGAGAGTATTCTACTGGATTCTATTGGTTGCCTGAGAGTATTCTACTGGATTCTACTGGTTACCTGAGAGTATTCTACTGGATTCTACTGGTTACCTGAGAGTATTCTACTGGATTCTATTGGTTACCTGAGAGTATTCTACTGGATTCTATTGGTTGCCTGAGAGTATTCTACTGGATTCTATTGGTTACCTGAGAGTATTCTACTGGATTCTACTGGTTACCTGAGAGTCTTGTACTGGATTCTACTGGTTACCTGAGAGTCTTGTACTGGATTCTACTGGTTGCCTGAGAGTATTCTACTGGATTCTACTGGTTGCCTGAGAGTATTCTACTGGATTCTATTGGTTGCCTGAGAGTATTCTACTGGATTCTACTGGTTACCTGAGAGTATTCTACTGGATTCTACTGGTTACCTGAGAGTCTTGTACTGGATTCTACTGGTTACCTGAGAGTCTTGTACTGGATTCTACTGGTTACCTGAGAGTATTCTACTGGATTCTACTGGTTACCTGAGAGTCTTGTACTGGATTCTACTGGTTGCCTGAGAGTATTCTACTGGATTCTACTGGTTACCTGAGAGTCTTGTACTGGATTCTATTGGTTACCTGAGAGTATTCTACTGGATTCTATTGGTTACCTGAGAGTATTCTACTGGATTCTACTGGTTACCTGAGAGTCTTGTACTGGATTCTATTGGTTACCTGAGAGTATTCTACTGGATTCTACTGGTTGCCTGAGAGTATTCTACTGGATTCTATTGGTTGCCTGAGAGTATTCTACTGGATTCTATTGGTTACCTGAGAGTCTTGTACTGGATTCTATTGGTTACCTGAGAGTATTCTACTGGATTCTACTGGTTGCCTGAGAGTATTCTACTGGATTCTACTGGTTACCTGAGAGTCTTGTACTGGATTCTACTGGTTGCCTGAGAGTATTCTACTGGATTCTACTGGTTACCTGAGAGTCTTGTACTGGATTCTATTGGTTACCTGAGAGTATTCTACTGGATTCTATTGGTTACCTGAGAGTATTCTACTGGATTCTACTGGTTACCTGAGAGTCTTGTACTGGATTCTATTGGTTACCTGAGAGTATTCTACTGGATTCTACTGGTTGCCTGAGAGTATTCTACTGGATTCTATTGGTTGCCTGAGAGTATTCTACTGGATTCTACTGGTTACCTGAGAGTATTCTACTGGATTCTATTGGTTGCCTGAGAGTATTCTACTGGATTCTACTGGTTACCTGAGAGTCTTGTACTGGATTCTACTGGTTACCTGAGAGTCTTGTACTGGATTCTACTGGTTGCCTGAGAGTCTTGTACTGGATTCTACTGGTTGCCTTAGAGTCTTGTACTGGATTCTACTGGTTGCCTGAGAGTCTTGTACTGGATTCTATTGGTTGCCTGAGAGTCTTGTACTGGATTCTGCTGGTTGCCTGAGAGTCTTGTACTGGATTCTATTGGTTGCCTGAGAGTCTTGTACTGGATTCTATTGGTTGCCTGAGAGTCTTGTACTGGATTCTATTGGTTACCTGAGAGTCTTGTACTGGATTCTACTGGTTGCCTGAGAGTCTTGTACTGGATTCTATTGGTTGCCTGAGAGTCTTGTACTGGATTCTATTGGTTGCCTGAGAGTCTTGTACTGGATTCTACTGGTTGCCTGAGAGTCTTGTACTGGATTCTATTGGTTGCCTGAGAGTCTTGTACTGGATTCTACTGGTTGCCTGAGAGTCTTGTACTGGATTCTACTGGTTGCCTGAGAGTCTTGTACTGGATTCTATTGGTTGCCTGAGAGTCTTGTACTGGATTCTATTGGTTGCCTGAGAGTCTTGTACTGGATTCTACTGGTTGCCTGAGAGTCTTGTACTGGATTCTATTGGTTGCCTGAGAGTCTTGTACTGGATTCTACTGGTTGCCTGAGAGTCTTGTACTGGATTCTATTGGTTGCCTGAGAGTCTTGTACTGGATTCTATTGGTTGCCTGAGAGTCTTGTACTGGATTCTATTGGTTGCCTGAGAGTCTTGTACTGGATTCTACTGGTTGCCTGAGAGTCTTGTACTGGATTCTACTGGTTGCCTGAGAGTCTTGTACTGGATTCTATTGGTTGCCTGAGAGTCTTGTACTGGATTCTACTGGTTACCTGAGAGTCTTGTACTGGATTCTACTGGTTGCCTGAGAGTCTTGTACTGGATTCTATTGGTTGCCTGAGAGTCTTGTACTGGATTCTACTGGTTGCCTGAGAGTCTTGTACTGGATTCTATTGGTTGCCTGAGAGTCTTGTACTGGATTCTACTGGTTGCCTGAGAGTCTTGTACTGGATTCTACTGGTTGCCTGAGAGTCTTGTACTGGGTTCTATTGGTTGCCTGAGAGTCTTGTACTGGATTCTACTGGTTGCCTGAGAGTCTTGTACTGGATTCTACTGGTTGCCTGAGAGTCTTGTACTGGATTCTATTGGTTGCCTGAGAGTCTTGTACTGGATTCTACTGGTTGCCTGAGAGTCTTGTACTGGATTCTATTGGTTGCCTGAGAGTCTTGTACTGGATTCTACTGGTTGCCTGAGAGTCTTGTACTGGATTCTATTGGTTGCCTGAGAGTCTTGTACTGGATTCTACTGGTTGCCTGAGAGTCTTGTACTGGATTCTATTGGTTGCCTGAGAGTCTTGTACTGGATTCTATTGGTTGCCTGAGAGTCTTGTACTGGATTCTATTGGTTGCCTGAGAGTCTTGTACTGGATTCTATTGGTTGCCTGAGAGTCTTGTACTGGATTCTATTGGTTGCCTGAGAGTCTTGTACTGGATTCTACTGGTTACCTGAGAGTATTCTACTGGATTCTATTGGTTACCTGAGAGTATTCTACTGGATTCTACTGGTTGCCTGAGAGTATTCTACTGGATTCTATTGGTTGCCTGAGAGTATTCTACTGGATTCTACTGGTTACCTGAGAGTCTTGTACTGGATTCTACTGGTTGCCTGAGAGTATTCTACTGGATTCTACTGGTTGCCTGAGAGTATTCTACTGGATTCTATTGGTTACCTGAGAGTATTCTACTGGATTCTATTGGTTGCCTGAGAGTATTCTACTGGATTCTATTGGTTACCTGAGAGTATTCTACTGGATTCTACTGGTTACCTGAGAGTCTTGTACTGGATTCTACTGGTTACCTGAGAGTCTTGTACTGGATTCTACTGGTTGCCTGAGAGTATTCTACTGGATTCTACTGGTTGCCTGAGAGTATTCTACTGGATTCTATTGGTTGCCTGAGAGTATTCTACTGGATTCTACTGGTTACCTGAGAGTATTCTACTGGATTCTACTGGTTACCTGAGAGTCTTGTACTGGATTCTACTGGTTACCTGAGAGTCTTGTACTGGATTCTACTGGTTACCTGAGAGTATTCTACTGGATTCTACTGGTTACCTGAGAGTCTTGTACTGGATTCTACTGGTTGCCTGAGAGTATTCTACTGGATTCTACTGGTTACCTGAGAGTCTTGTACTGGATTCTATTGGTTACCTGAGAGTATTCTACTGGATTCTATTGGTTACCTGAGAGTATTCTACTGGATTCTACTGGTTACCTGAGAGTCTTGTACTGGATTCTATTGGTTACCTGAGAGTATTCTACTGGATTCTACTGGTTGCCTGAGAGTATTCTACTGGATTCTATTGGTTGCCTGAGAGTATTCTACTGGATTCTATTGGTTACCTGAGAGTCTTGTACTGGATTCTATTGGTTACCTGAGAGTATTCTACTGGATTCTACTGGTTGCCTGAGAGTATTCTACTGGATTCTACTGGTTACCTGAGAGTCTTGTACTGGATTCTACTGGTTGCCTGAGAGTATTCTACTGGATTCTACTGGTTACCTGAGAGTCTTGTACTGGATTCTATTGGTTACCTGAGAGTATTCTACTGGATTCTATTGGTTACCTGAGAGTATTCTACTGGATTCTACTGGTTACCTGAGAGTCTTGTACTGGATTCTATTGGTTACCTGAGAGTATTCTACTGGATTCTACTGGTTGCCTGAGAGTATTCTACTGGATTCTATTGGTTGCCTGAGAGTATTCTACTGGATTCTACTGGTTACCTGAGAGTATTCTACTGGATTCTATTGGTTGCCTGAGAGTATTCTACTGGATTCTACTGGTTACCTGAGAGTCTTGTACTGGATTCTACTGGTTACCTGAGAGTCTTGTACTGGATTCTACTGGTTGCCTGAGAGTCTTGTACTGGATTCTACTGGTTGCCTTAGAGTCTTGTACTGGATTCTACTGGTTGCCTGAGAGTCTTGTACTGGATTCTATTGGTTGCCTGAGAGTCTTGTACTGGATTCTACTGGTTGCCTGAGAGTCTTGTACTGGATTCTATTGGTTGCCTGAGAGTCTTGTACTGGATTCTATTGGTTGCCTGAGAGTCTTGTACTGGATTCTATTGGTTACCTGAGAGTCTTGTACTGGATTCTACTGGTTGCCTGAGAGTCTTGTACTGGATTCTATTGGTTGCCTGAGAGTCTTGTACTGGATTCTATTGGTTGCCTGAGAGTCTTGTACTGGATTCTACTGGTTGCCTGAGAGTCTTGTACTGGATTCTATTGGTTGCCTGAGAGTCTTGTACTGGATTCTACTGGTTGCCTGAGAGTCTTGTACTGGATTCTACTGGTTGCCTGAGAGTCTTGTACTGGATTCTATTGGTTGCCTGAGAGTCTTGTACTGGATTCTATTGGTTGCCTGAGAGTCTTGTACTGGATTCTACTGGTTGCCTGAGAGTCTTGTACTGGATTCTATTGGTTGCCTGAGAGTCTTGTACTGGATTCTACTGGTTGCCTGAGAGTCTTGTACTGGATTCTATTGGTTGCCTGAGAGTCTTGTACTGGATTCTATTGGTTGCCTGAGAGTCTTGTACTGGATTCTATTGGTTGCCTGAGAGTCTTGTACTGGATTCTACTGGTTGCCTGAGAGTCTTGTACTGGATTCTACTGGTTGCCTGAGAGTCTTGTACTGGATTCTATTGGTTGCCTGAGAGTCTTGTACTGGATTCTACTGGTTACCTGAGAGTCTTGTACTGGATTCTACTGGTTGCCTGAGAGTCTTGTACTGGATTCTATTGGTTGCCTGAGAGTCTTGTACTGGATTCTACTGGTTGCCTGAGAGTCTTGTACTGGATTCTATTGGTTGCCTGAGAGTCTTGTACTGGATTCTACTGGTTGCCTGAGAGTCTTGTACTGGATTCTACTGGTTGCCTGAGAGTCTTGTACTGGGTTCTATTGGTTGCCTGAGAGTCTTGTACTGGATTCTACTGGTTGCCTGAGAGTCTTGTACTGGATTCTACTGGTTGCCTGAGAGTCTTGTACTGGATTCTATTGGTTGCCTGAGAGTCTTGTACTGGATTCTACTGGTTGCCTGAGAGTCTTGTACTGGATTCTATTGGTTGCCTGAGAGTCTTGTACTGGATTCTACTGGTTGCCTGAGAGTCTTGTACTGGATTCTATTGGTTGCCTGAGAGTCTTGTACTGGATTCTACTGGTTGCCTGAGAGTCTTGTACTGGATTCTATTGGTTGCCTGAGAGTCTTGTACTGGATTCTATTGGTTGCCTGAGAGTCTTGTACTGGATTCTATTGGTTGCCTGAGAGTCTTGTACTGGATTCTATTGGTTGCCTGAGAGTCTTGTACTGGATTCTATTGGTTGCCTGAGAGTCTTGTACTGGATTCTACTGGTTACCTGAGAGTATTCTACTGGATTCTATTGGTTACCTGAGAGTATTCTACTGGATTCTACTGGTTGCCTGAGAGTATTCTACTGGATTCTATTGGTTGCCTGAGAGTATTCTACTGGATTCTACTGGTTACCTGAGAGTCTTGTACTGGATTCTACTGGTTGCCTGAGAGTATTCTACTGGATTCTACTGGTTGCCTGAGAGTATTCTACTGGATTCTATTGGTTACCTGAGAGTATTCTACTGGATTCTATTGGTTGCCTGAGAGTATTCTACTGGATTCTATTGGTTACCTGAGAGTATTCTACTGGATTCTACTGGTTACCTGAGAGTCTTGTACTGGATTCTACTGGTTACCTGAGAGTCTTGTACTGGATTCTACTGGTTGCCTGAGAGTATTCTACTGGATTCTACTGGTTGCCTGAGAGTATTCTACTGGATTCTATTGGTTGCCTGAGAGTATTCTACTGGATTCTATTGGTTACCTGAGAGTATTCTACTGGATTCTACTGGTTACCTGAGAGTATTCTACTGGATTCTACTGGTTACCTGAGAGTCTTGTACTGGATTCTACTGGTTGCCTGAGAGTATTCTACTGGATTCTACTGGTTACCTGAGAGTCTTGTACTGGATTCTATTGGTTACCTGAGAGTATTCTACTGGATTCTATTGGTTACCTGAGAGTATTCTACTGGATTCTACTGGTTACCTGAGAGTCTTGTACTGGATTCTATTGGTTACCTGAGAGTATTCTACTGGATTCTACTGGTTGCCTGAGAGTATTCTACTGGATTCTATTGGTTGCCTGAGAGTATTCTACTGGATTCTATTGGTTACCTGAGAGTCTTGTACTGGATTCTATTGGTTACCTGAGAGTATTCTACTGGATTCTACTGGTTGCCTGAGAGTATTCTACTGGATTCTACTGGTTACCTGAGAGTCTTGTACTGGATTCTACTGGTTGCCTGAGAGTATTCTACTGGATTCTACTGGTTACCTGAGAGTCTTGTACTGGATTCTATTGGTTACCTGAGAGTATTCTACTGGATTCTACTGGTTACCTGAGAGTCTTGTACTGGATTCTATTGGTTACCTGAGAGTATTCTACTGGATTCTACTGGTTGCCTGAGAGTATTCTACTGGATTCTATTGGTTGCCTGAGAGTATTCTACTGGATTCTACTGGTTACCTGAGAGTATTCTACTGGATTCTATTGGTTGCCTGAGAGTATTCTACTGGATTCTACTGGTTACCTGAGAGTCTTGTACTGGATTCTACTGGTTACCTGAGAGTCTTGTACTGGATTCTACTGGTTGCCTGAGAGTCTTGTACTGGATTCTATTGGTTGCCTGAGAGTCTTGTACTGGATTCTACTGGTTGCCTGAGAGTCTTGTACTGGATTCTACTGGTTGCCTGAGAGTCTTGTACTGGATTCTATTGGTTGCCTGAGAGTCTTGTACTGGATTCTACTGGTTGCCTGAGAGTCTTGTACTGGATTCTATTGGTTGCCTGAGAGTCTTGTACTGGATTCTACTGGTTGCCTGAGAGTCTTGTACTGGATTCTATTGGTTGCCTGAGAGTCTTGTACTGGATTCTACTGGTTGCCTGAGAGTCTTGTACTGGATTCTATTGGTTGCCTGAGAGTCTTGTACTGGATTCTATTGGTTGCCTGAGAGTCTTGTACTGGATTCTACTGGTTGCCTTAGAGTCTTGTACTGGATTCTACTGGTTGCCTGAGAGTCTTGTACTGGATTCTATTGGTTGCCTGAGAGTCTTGTACTGGATTCTACTGGTTGCCTGAGAGTCTTGTACTGGATTCTATTGGTTGCCTGAGAGTCTTGTACTGGATTCTATTGGTTGCCTGAGAGTCTTGTACTGGATTCTATTGGTTACCTGAGAGTCTTGTACTGGATTCTACTGGTTGCCTGAGAGTCTTGTACTGGATTCTATTGGTTGCCTGAGAGTCTTGTACTGGATTCTATTGGTTGCCTGAGAGTCTTGTACTGGATTCTACTGGTTGCCTGAGAGTCTTGTACTGGATTCTATTGGTTGCCTGAGAGTCTTGTACTGGATTCTACTGGTTGCCTGAGAGTCTTGTACTGGATTCTACTGGTTGCCTGAGAGTCTTGTACTGGATTCTATTGGTTGCCTGAGAGTCTTGTACTGGATTCTATTGGTTGCCTGAGAGTCTTGTACTGGATTCTACTGGTTGCCTGAGAGTCTTGTACTGGATTCTATTGGTTGCCTGAGAGTCTTGTACTGGATTCTACTGGTTGCCTGAGAGTCTTGTACTGGATTCTATTGGTTGCCTGAGAGTCTTGTACTGGATTCTATTGGTTGCCTGAGAGTCTTGTACTGGATTCTATTGGTTGCCTGAGAGTCTTGTACTGGATTCTACTGGTTGCCTGAGAGTCTTGTACTGGATTCTACTGGTTGCCTGAGAGTCTTGTACTGGATTCTATTGGTTGCCTGAGAGTCTTGTACTGGATTCTACTGGTTACCTGAGAGTCTTGTACTGGATTCTACTGGTTGCCTGAGAGTCTTGTACTGGATTCTATTGGTTGCCTGAGAGTCTTGTACTGGATTCTACTGGTTGCCTGAGAGTCTTGTACTGGATTCTATTGGTTGCCTGAGAGTCTTGTACTGGATTCTACTGGTTGCCTGAGAGTCTTGTACTGGATTCTACTGGTTGCCTGAGAGTCTTGTACTGGGTTCTATTGGTTGCCTGAGAGTCTTGTACTGGATTCTACTGGTTGCCTGAGAGTCTTGTACTGGATTCTACTGGTTGCCTGAGAGTCTTGTACTGGATTCTATTGGTTGCCTGAGAGTCTTGTACTGGATTCTACTGGTTGCCTGAGAGTCTTGTACTGGATTCTATTGGTTGCCTGAGAGTCTTGTACTGGATTCTACTGGTTGCCTGAGAGTCTTGTACTGGATTCTATTGGTTGCCTGAGAGTCTTGTACTGGATTCTACTGGTTGCCTGAGAGTCTTGTACTGGATTCTATTGGTTGCCTGAGAGTCTTGTACTGGATTCTATTGGTTGCCTGAGAGTCTTGTACTGGATTCTATTGGTTGCCTGAGAGTCTTGTACTGGATTCTATTGGTTGCCTGAGAGTCTTGTACTGGATTCTATTGGTTGCCTGAGAGTCTTGTACTGGATTCTACTGGTTACCTGAGAGTATTCTACTGGATTCTATTGGTTACCTGAGAGTATTCTACTGGATTCTATTGGTTACCTGAGAGTATTCTACTGGATTCTACTGGTTGCCTGAGAGTATTCTACTGGATTCTATTGGTTACCTGAGAGTCTTGTACTGGATTCTACTGGTTACCTGAGAGTATTCTACTGGATTCTACTGGTTGCCTGAGAGTATTCTACTGGATTCTATTGGTTACCTGAGAGTCTTGTACTGGATTCTACTGGTTGCCTGAGAGTATTCTACTGGATTCTACTGGTTACCTGAGAGTCTTGTACTGGATTCTACTGGTTACCTGAGAGTATTCTACTGGATTCTACTGGTTGCCTGAGAGTATTCTACTGGATTCTATTGGTTGCCTGAGAGTATTCTACTGGATTCTACTGGTTACCTGAGAGTCTTGTACTGGATTCTACTGGTTGCCTGAGAGTATTCTACTGGATTCTACTGGTTGCCTGAGAGTATTCTACTGGATTCTATTGGTTACCTGAGAGTATTCTACTGGATTCTATTGGTTGCCTGAGAGTATTCTACTGGATTCTACTGGTTACCTGAGAGTATTCTACTGGATTCTACTGGTTACCTGAGAGTCTTGTACTGGATTCTACTGGTTACCTGAGAGTATTCTACTGGATTCTACTGGTTACCTGAGAGTCTTGTACTGGATTCTACTGGTTGCCTGAGAGTATTCTACTGGATTCTACTGGTTACCTGAGAGTCTTGTACTGGATTCTATTGGTTACCTGAGAGTATTCTACTGGATTCTATTGGTTACCTGAGAGTATTCTACTGGATTCTATTGGTTGCCTGAGAGTATTCTACTGGATTCTATTGGTTACCTGAGAGTCTTGTACTGGATTCTATTGGTTGCCTGAGAGTATTCTACTGGATTCTACTGGTTACCTGAGAGTCTTGTACTGGATTCTATTGGTTACCTGAGAGTATTCTACTGGATTCTACTGGTTGCCTGAGAGTATTCTACTGGATTCTATTGGTTGCCTGAGAGTATTCTACTGGATTCTATTGGTTACCTGAGAGTATTCTACTGGATTCTACTGGTTACCTGAGAGTCTTGTACTGGATTCTACTGGTTACCTGAGAGTCTTGTACTGGATTCTACTGGTTACCTGAGAGTATTCTACTGGATTCTATTGGTTGCCTGAGAGTCTTGTACTGGATTCTATTGGTTACCTGAGAGTATTCTACTGGATTCTATTGGTTACCTGAGAGTCTTGTACTGGATTCTACTGGTTGCCTGAGAGTCTTGTACTGGATTCTACTGGTTGCCTGAGAGTATTCTACTGGATTCTATTGGTTGCCTGAGAGTATTCTACTGGATTCTACTGGTTGCCTGAGAGTATTCTACTGGATTCTACTGGTTACCTGAGAGTCTTGTACTGGATTCTACTGGTTGCCTGAGAGTATTCTACTGGATTCTATTGGTTGCCTGAGAGTATTCTACTGGATTCTACTGGTTACCTGAGAGTATTCTACTGGATTCTACTGGTTACCTGAGAGTATTCTACTGGATTCTATTGGTTACCTGAGAGTATTCTACTGGATTCTACTGGTTACCTGAGAGTATTCTACTGGATTCTATTGCTTACCTGAGAGTCTTGTACTGGATTCTATTGCTTACCTGAGAGTCTTGTACTGGATTCTACTGGTTGCCTGAGAGTCTTGTACTGGATTCTACTGGTTACCTGAGAGTCTTGTACTGGATTCTACTGGTTGCCTGAGAGTCTTGTACTGGATTCTATTGGTTGCCTGAGAGTCTTGTACTGGATTCTACTGGTTACCTGAGAGTCTTGTACTGGATTCTACTGGTTGCCTGAGAGTCTTGTACTGGATTCTACTGGTTACCTGAGAGTATTCTACTGGATTCTACTGGTTACCTGAGAGTATTCTACTGGATTCTACTGGTTGCCTGAGAGTATTCTACTGGATTCTACTGGTTACCTGAGAGTATTCTACTGGATTCTACTGGTTGCCTGAGAGTATTCTACTGGATTCTACTGGTAGCCTGAGAGTATTCTACTGGATTCTACTGGTTACCTGAGAGTATTCTACTGGATTCTACTGGTTGCCTGAGAGTATTCTACTGGATTCTACTGGTTACCTGAGAGTATTCTACTGGATTCTACTGGTTGCCTGAGAGTATTCTACTGGATTCTACTGGTTACCTGAGAGTATTCTACTGGATTCTACTGGTTACCTGAGAGTATTCTACTGGATTCTATTGGTTACCTGAGAGTATTCTACTGGATTCTACTGGTTACCTGAGAGTCTTGTACTGGATTCTATTGGTTACCTGAGAGTATTCTACTGGATTCTACTGGTTACCTGAGAGTCTTGTACTGGATTCTATTGGTTACCTGAGAGTCTTGTACTGGATTCTATTGGTTACCTGAGAGTATTCTACTGGATTCTACTGGTTACCTGAGAGTCTTGTACTGGATTCTATTGGTTACCTGAGAGTATTCTACTGGATTCTATTGGTTACCTGAGAGTATTCTACTGGATTCTATTGGTTGCCTGAGAGTATTCTACTGGATTCTATTGGTTACCTGAGAGTCTTGTACTGGATTCTACTGGTTACCTGAGAGTCTTGTACTGGATTCTATTGGTTACCTGAGAGTATTCTACTGGATTCTACTGGTTGCCTGAGAGTATTCTACTGGATTCTATTGGTTGCCTGAGAGTATTCTACTGGATTCTATTGGTTACCTGAGAGTATTCTACTGGATTCTACTGGTTACCTGAGAGTCTTGTACTGGATTCTACTGGTTACCTGAGAGTCTTGTACTGGATTCTACTGGTTGCCTGAGAGTATTCTACTGGATTCTATTGGTTGCCTGAGAGTCTTGTACTGGATTCTACTGGTTGCCTGAGAGTCTTGTACTGGATTCTACTGGTTACCTGAGAGTATTCTACTGGATTCTATTGGTTACCTGAGAGTATTCTACTGGATTCTATTGGTTACCTGAGAGTATTCTACTGGATTCTATTGGTTGCCTGAGAGTCTTGTACTGGATTCTACTGGTTGCCTGAGAGTCTTGTACTGGATTCTACTGGTTACCTGAGAGTATTCTACTGGATTCTATTGGTTACCTGAGAGTATTCTACTGGATTCTACTGGTTACCTGAGAGTATTCTACTGGATTCTATTGGTTACCTGAGAGTCTTGTACTGGATTCTATTGGTTACCTGAGAGTATTCTACTGGATTCTATTGGTTACCTGAGAGTCTTGTACTGGATTCTACTGGTTGCCTGAGAGTCTTGTACTGGATTCTACTGGTTACCTGAGAGTATTCTACTGGATTCTATTGGTTGCCTGAGAGTATTCTACTGGATTCTACTGGTTGCCTGAGAGTATTCTACTGGATTCTACTGGTTACCTGAGAGTCTTGTACTGGATTCTACTGGTTGCCTGAGAGTATTCTACTGGATTCTATTGGTTGCCTGAGAGTATTCTACTGGATTCTACTGGTTACCTGAGAGTATTCTACTGGATTCTACTGGTTACCTGAGAGTATTCTACTGGATTCTATTGGTTACCTGAGAGTATTCTACTGGATTCTACTGGTTACCTGAGAGTATTCTACTGGATTCTATTGCTTACCTGAGAGTCTTGTACTGGATTCTATTGCTTACCTGAGAGTCTTGTACTGGATTCTACTGGTTGCCTGAGAGTCTTGTACTGGATTCTACTGGTTACCTGAGAGTCTTGTACTGGATTCTACTGGTTGCCTGAGAGTCTTGTACTGGATTCTATTGGTTGCCTGAGAGTCTTGTACTGGATTCTACTGGTTACCTGAGAGTCTTGTACTGGATTCTACTGGTTGCCTGAGAGTCTTGTACTGGATTCTACTGGTTACCTGAGAGTATTCTACTGGATTCTACTGGTTGCCTGAGAGTATTCTACTGGATTCTACTGGTTACCTGAGAGTATTCTACTGGATTCTACTGGTTGCCTGAGAGTATTCTACTGGATTCTACTGGTTACCTGAGAGTCTTGTACTGGATTCTACTGGTTGCCTGAGAGTATTCTACTGGATTCTATTGGTTGCCTGAGAGTATTCTACTGGATTCTATTGGTTACCTGAGAGTATTCTACTGGATTCTACTGGTTACCTGAGAGTCTTGTACTGGATTCTACTGGTTACCTGAGAGTCTTGTACTGGATTCTACTGGTTGCCTGAGAGTATTCTACTGGATTCTATTGGTTGCCTGAGAGTCTTGTACTGGATTCTACTGGTTGCCTGAGAGTCTTGTACTGGATTCTACTGGTTACCTGAGAGTATTCTACTGGATTCTATTGGTTACCTGAGAGTATTCTACTGGATTCTATTGGTTACCTGAGAGTATTCTACTGGATTCTATTGGTTGCCTGAGAGTCTTGTACTGGATTCTACTGGTTGCCTGAGAGTCTTGTACTGGATTCTACTGGTTACCTGAGAGTATTCTACTGGATTCTATTGGTTACCTGAGAGTATTCTACTGGATTCTACTGGTTACCTGAGAGTATTCTACTGGATTCTATTGGTTACCTGAGAGTCTTGTACTGGATTCTATTGGTTACCTGAGAGTATTCTACTGGATTCTATTGGTTACCTGAGAGTCTTGTACTGGATTCTACTGGTTGCCTGAGAGTCTTGTACTGGATTCTACTGGTTACCTGAGAGTATTCTACTGGATTCTATTGGTTGCCTGAGAGTATTCTACTGGATTCTACTGGTTGCCTGAGAGTATTCTACTGGATTCTACTGGTTACCTGAGAGTCTTGTACTGGATTCTACTGGTTGCCTGAGAGTATTCTACTGGATTCTATTGGTTGCCTGAGAGTATTCTACTGGATTCTACTGGTTACCTGAGAGTATTCTACTGGATTCTACTGGTTACCTGAGAGTATTCTACTGGATTCTATTGGTTACCTGAGAGTATTCTACTGGATTCTACTGGTTACCTGAGAGTATTCTACTGGATTCTATTGCTTACCTGAGAGTCTTGTACTGGATTCTATTGCTTACCTGAGAGTCTTGTACTGGATTCTACTGGTTGCCTGAGAGTCTTGTACTGGATTCTACTGGTTACCTGAGAGTCTTGTACTGGATTCTACTGGTTGCCTGAGAGTCTTGTACTGGATTCTATTGGTTGCCTGAGAGTCTTGTACTGGATTCTACTGGTTACCTGAGAGTCTTGTACTGGATTCTACTGGTTGCCTGAGAGTCTTGTACTGGATTCTACTGGTTACCTGAGAGTATTCTACTGGATTCTACTGGTTGCCTGAGAGTATTCTACTGGATTCTACTGGTTACCTGAGAGTATTCTACTGGATTCTACTGGTTGCCTGAGAGTATTCTACTGGATTCTACTGGTTACCTGAGAGTCTTGTACTGGATTCTATTGGTTACCTGAGAGTCTTGTACTGGATTCTATTGGTTACCTGAGAGTATTCTACTGGATTCTACTGGTTACCTGAGAGTCTTGTACTGGATTCTATTGGTTACCTGAGAGTCTTGTACTGGATTCTATTGGTTACCTGAGAGTCTTGTACTGGATTCTATTGGTTGCCTGAGAGTATTCTACTGGATTCTACTGGTTACCTGAGAGTCTTGTACTGGATTCTACTGGTTACCTGAGAGTATTCTACTGGATTCTACTGGTTGCCTGAGAGTATTCTACTGGATTCTATTGGTTGCCTGAGAGTATTCTACTGGATTCTATTGGTTGCCTGAGAGTATTCTACTGGATTCTATTGGTTACCTGAGAGTCTTGTACTGGATTCTACTGGTTACCTGAGAGTCTTGTACTGGATTCTATTGGTTACCTGAGAGTCTTGTACTGGATTCTACTGGTTGCCTGAGAGTCTTGTACTGGATTCTACTGGTTACCTGAGAGTATTCTACTGGATTCTATTGGTTACCTGAGAGTCTTGTACTGGATTCTACTGGTTACCTGAGAGTTTTGTACTGGATTCTACTGGTTACCTGAGAGTCTTGTACTGGATTCTACTGGTTGCCTGAGAGTATTCTACTGGATTCTATTGGTTGCCTGAGAGTATTCTACTGGATTCTATTGGTTGCCTGAGAGTATTCTACTGGATTCTATTGGTTGCCTGAGAGTATTCTACTGGATTCTACTGGTTGCCTGAGAGTCTTGTACTGGATTCTACTGGTTACCTGAGAGTCTTGTACTGGATTCTATTGGTTACCTGAGAGTCTTGTACTGGATTCTATTGGTTACCTGAGAGTATTCTACTGGATTCTATTGGTTACCTGAGAGTCTTGTACTGGATTCTATTGGTTACCTGAGAGTATTCTACTGGATTCTATTGGTTACCTGAGAGTCTTGTACTGGATTCTACTGGTTACCTGAGAGTATTCTACTGGATTCTATTGGTTACCTGAGAGTCTTGTACTGGATTCTATTGGTTACCTGAGAGTCTTGTACTGGATTCTACTGGTTACCTGAGAGTATTCTACTGGATTCTATTGGTTACCTGAGAGTCTTGTACTGGATTCTATTGGTTACCTGAGAGTCTTGTACTGGATTCTACTGGTTGCCTGAGAGTCTTGTACTGGATTCTACTGGTTGCCTGAGAGTATTCTACTGGATTCTACTGGTTACCTGAGAGTCTTGTACTGGATTCTATTGGTTGCCTGAGAGTCTTGTACTGGATTCTATTGGTTACCTGAGAGTCTTGTACTGGATTCTATTGGTTACCTGAGAGTCTTGTACTGGATTCTATTGGTTACCTGAGAGTCTTGTACTGGATTCTACTGGTTACCTGAGAGTCTTGTACTGGATTCTATTGGTTACCTGAGAGTCTTGTACTGGATTCTATTGGTTACCTGAGAGTCTTGTACTGGATTCTATTGGTTACCTGAGAGTCTTGTACTGGATTCTATTGGTTACCTGAGAGTCTTGTACTGGATTCTACTGGTTGCCTGAGAGTCTTGTACTGGATTCTACTGGTTGCCTGAGAGTATTCTACTGGATTCTACTGGTTACCTGAGAGTCTTGTACTGGATTCTATTGGTTACCTGAGAGTCTTGTACTGGATTCTATTGGTTACCTGAGAGTCTTGTACTGGATTCTATTGGTTACCTGAGAGTCTTGTACTGGATTCTATTGGTTACCTGAGAGTCTTGTACTGGATTCTATTGGTTACCTGAGAGTCTTGTACTGGATTCTATTGGTTACCTGAGAGTCTTGTACTGGATTCTACTGGTTACCTGTAAGTCCCAGTAGAACCGTCAGCAGGACTTTCCCTCCAGTCGTTGTCATGTTTCCCACCATCTGCCTGGTTTTACAAACCAGTGACTCCAGTTCAACCAGAATCCTGTTTCTGCTGCCTTCCTCCTCCTCTTCCTCCTCCTCTTCCTCCTCCTCCTCCTCCTCCTCCTCCTCCTCCTCCTCCTCCTCCTCTCCGAGCACAGAGTCCTCCTCAAACATCAGCTCCTCCTGCTGAGGCTGAAACACAAACAGTTTTATTGCTCTCTATAGTCGGCCTCAGACCTGAACCTGAACCTCTCTCCCAGAGTCTGATGGGACTGTAAGGGGTCGGCCTCAGACCTGAACCTGAACCTCTCTCCCAGAGTCTGATGGGACTGTAAGGGGTCGGCCTCAGACCTGAACCTGAACCTCTCTCCCAGAGTCTGATGGGACTGTAAGGGGTCGGCCTCAGACCTGAACCTGAACCTCTCTCCCAGAGTCTGATGAGACTGTAAGGGGTCGGCCTCAGACCTGAACCTGAACCTCTCTCCCAGAGTCTGATGGGACTGTAAGGGGTCGGCCTCAGACCTGAACCTGAACCTCTCTCCCAGAGTCTGATGGGACTGTAAGGGGTCGGCCTCAGACCTGAACCTGAACCTCTCTCCCAGAGTCTGATGGGACTGTAAGGGGTCGGCCTCAGACCTGAACCTGAACCTCTCTCCCAGAGTCTGATGGGACTGTAAGGGGTCGGCCTCAGACCTGAACCTGAACCTCTCTCCCAGAGTCTGATGGGACTGTAAGGGGTCGGCCTCAGACCTGAACCTGAACCTCTCTCCGAGAGTCTGATGGGACTGTAAGGGGTCGGCCTCAGACCTGAACCTGAACCTCTCTCCCAGAGTCTGATGGGACTGTGAGGGGTCGGCCTCAGACCTGAACCTGAACCTGAACCTCTCTCTGAGAGTCTGATGGGACTGTAAGGGGTCGGCCTCAGACCTGAACCTGAACCTGAACCTCTCTCTGAGAGTCTGATGGGACTGTAAGGGGTCGGCCTCAGACCTGAACCTGAACCTGAACCTCTCTCTGAGAGTCTGATGGGACTGTAAGGGGTCGGCCTCAGACCTGAACCTGAACCTGAACCTCTCTCTGAGAGTCTGATGGGACTGTAAGGGGTCGGCCTCAGACCTGAACCTGAACCTGAACCTCTCTCTGAGAGTCTGATGGGACTGTAAGGGGTCGGCCTCAGACCTGAACCTGAACCTCTCTCTGAGAGTCTGATGGGACTCAGCATGTGAGATGACAGGAAGTCATCTGGAAACGTATCAGTGTCCTGCCGGTCCGTCGGAGCTGCTGTCTGCTGGTCTGGTTTCATGTTAACAAACAGACTCCGACAGTTCAGCTAATAAACTGATTGAACCTGAAACCGAATCATTATAGACTGTGTGTGTGTGTGTGTGTGTGTGTGTGTGTGTGTGTGTGTGCGTGTGTTACTGTCCTGCTGTAGTCACATAACGAGGTTACAGTTAATAAATAGCTTACTGAGTTACACACTAATAGACAGGAAACCTCGTTAAGGAACAAGAGGAGACGACTTAACGAGGTTACACCTGCTTCATTAGTGTGTGTGTGTGTGTGTGTTACCTGCGTGTGTGTGTCGGTGTTCAGTCTGACGATCAGCCTCCAGGTCAGCAGGCCGACGACCAGCACGCCAACATCTGGAAACACCTGTCTCACTGCCGAGCCTGCATCACTTCCTGTCACACTGACGCAGACAGACAGGTTGTTCATGAGAAGTTACACCGACAGTCTGGAGGATATATATATATATATATATAAATATATATATATATATTTATATATATATATATATATAAATATACTTCTACCCTAACGCGATGGCATTCTGGTCTGACTGACTGACTGTCTGACTGACTGACTGACTGACTGACTGACTGACTGACTGTCTGACTGACTGACTGACTGACTGTCTGTCTGTCTGACACATGACGTCATTCTTACCTCACCAGGCCAAGCTGACTGAGAGCTTTCTGCCACGACGTACCTGTAGAGAGACAGACAGGTCATCAATACACAGAGAGAGACAGACAGGTCATCAATACACAGAGAGAGACAGACAGGTCATCAATACACAGAGAGAGACAGACAGACAGGTCATCATTACACAGAGAGAGACAGACAGGTCATCAATACACAGAAAGAGACAGACAGGTCATCAATACACAGAGAGAGACAGACAGGTCATCATTACACAGAGAGAGACAGACAGGTCATCATTACACAGAGAGAGACAGACAGGTCATCATTACACAGAGAGAGACAGACAGGTCATCAATACACAGAGAGAGACAGACAGGTCATCAATACACAGAGAGAGACAGACAGGTCATCAATACACAGAGAGAGACAGACAGACAGGTCATCATTACACAGAGAGAGACAGACAGGTCATCAATACACAGAAAGAGACAGACAGGTCATCAATACACAGAGAGAGACAGACAGGTCATCATTACACAGAGAGAGACAGACAGGTCATCATTACACAGAGAGAGACAGACAGGTCATCATTACACAGAGAGAGACAGACAGGTCATCAATACACAGAGAGAGACAGACAGGTCATCAATACACAGAGAGAGACAGACAGACAGGTCATCATTACACAGAGAGAGACAGACAGGTCATCAATACACAGAGAGAGACAGACAGACAGGTCATCATTACACAGAGAGAGACAGACAGGTCATCAATACACAGAAAGAGACAGACAGGTCATCAATACACAGAGAGAGACAGACAGGTCATCAATACACAGAGAGAGACAGACAGGTCATCATTACACAGAGAGAGACAGACAGGTCATCAATACACAGAGAGAGACAGACAGGTCATCATTACACAGAGAGAGACAGACAGGTCATCAATACACAGAGAGAGACAGACAGACAGGTCATCATTACACAGAGAGAGACAGACAGGTCATCAATACACAGAGAGACAGACAGACAGACAGAGAGACAGACAGACAGACAGACAGACAGACAGACAGACAGACAGACAGACAGCTGTCTCACAGTTGGCCTCTGGCTGCAGGGTGATGGTGGTCAGCTGGAAGAAGGACTGCAGTAACAGGAAGAGGAAACTGGAGACGCACACAGCCGTCACACAGCGACACGTGTTGCCTAGGAGACAAACACTTTATTTTGAAAAGCTGGCGGAAACAGGAAGTGATGTTAACACACAGACCCTGTCCTAACGTCCTCACTGGGACGGGACAGACCCTGTCCTAACGTCCTCTCTAGGACGGGACAGACCCTGTCCTAACGTCCTCTCTAGGACGGGACAGACTGTCCTAACGTCCTCACTGGGACGGGACAGACCCTGTCCTAACGTCCTCACTGGGACGGGACAGACCCTGTCCTAACGTCCTCACTGGGACAGGACAGACCCTGTCCTAACGTCCTCTCTAGGACGGGACAGACTGTCCTAACGTCCTCACTGGGACGGGACAGACCCTGTCCTAACGTCCTCACTGGGACGGGACAGACTGTCCTAACGTCCTCACTGGGACGGGACAGACTGTCCTAACGTCCTCACTGGGACGGGACAGACCCTGTCCTAACGTCCTCTCTAGGACGGGACAGACCCTGTCCTAACGTCCTCTCTAGGACGGGACAGACTGTCCTAACGTCCTCACTGGGACGGGACAGACCCTGTCCTAACGTCCTCTCTAGGACGGGACAGACTGTCCTAACGTCCTCACTGGGACGGGACAGACTGTCCTAACGTCCTCACTGGGATGGGACAGACTGTCCTAACGTCCTCACTGGGACGGGACAGACCCTGTCCTAACGTCCTCTCTAGGACGGGACAGACTGTCCTAACGTCCTCACTGGGACGGGACAGACTGTCCTAACGTCCTCACTGGGACGGGACAGACTGTCCTAACGTCCTCACTGGGACGGGACAGACTGTCCTAACGTCCTCACTGGGACGGGACAGACTGTCCTAACGTCCTCACTGGGATGGGACAGACTGTCCTAACGTCCTCACTGGGACGGGACAGACCCTGTTAGCTCTGATGAGCCAAAATCCATTCAGAAAACAAGCGTTTTAAAAATTGGTTGTTGTCTGGAGAATTGCTCAGTATTGATCAGTATTGATCAGTATTGATCAGTATTGGTGAGTATTGATCAGTATTGGTCAGTATTGCTCAGTATTGGTGAGTATTGATCAGTATTGGTCAGTATTGATCAGTATTGGTCAGTATTGATCAGTATTGGTGAGTATTGGTCAGTATTGATCAGTATTGGTGAGTATTGATCAGTATTGGTCAGTATTGCTCAGTATTGGTGAGTATTGATCAGTATTGCTCAGTATTGATCAGTATTGGTCAGTATTGGTGAGTATTGATCAGTATTGGTGAGTATTGATCAGTATTGGTCAGTATTGATCAGTATTGGTGAGTATTGATCAGTATTGCTCAGTATTGGTCAGTATTGGTGAGTATTGATCAGTATTGGTGAGTATTGATCAGTATTGGTGATTATTGATCAGTATTCGTCAGTATTGCTCAGTATTGATCAGTATTGGTGAGTATTGATCAGTATTAGTCAGTAATGGTCAGTATTGATCAGTATTGGTCAGTATTGATCAGTATTGGTGAGTATTGCTCAGTATTGATCAGTATTGGTGATTATTGATCAGTATTCGTCAGTATTGCTCAGTATTGATCAGTATTGGTGAGTATTGATCAGTATTGGTCAGTATTGGTCAGTATTGGTGAGTATTGGTCATTATTGATCAGTATTGGTCAGTATTGATCAGCATTGGTCAGTATTGGTCAGCATTGGTCAGTATTGGTGAGTATTGCTCAGTATTGCTCAGTATTGGTCAGTATTGATCAGTATTGGTCAGTATTGGTGATTATTGATCAGTATTCGTCAGTATTGGTCAGTATTGGTGAGTATTGGTGAGTATTGCTCAGTATTGCTCAGTATTGCTCAGTATTGGTGAGTATTGATCAGTATTGGTCAGTATTGATCAGTATTGGTGAGTATTGATCAGTATTGGTCAGTATTGGTCAGTATTGATCAGTATTGATCAGTATTGATCAGTATTGGTACCTGAAGAGGAGGACGAGGAGGGTTCAGGCAGCAGGGGCAGCAACAGCAGCAGGAGGACGTAGACCAGAGAGAACCCGTTATACCGCAACACACATGCTGTGAACACATTCATCAATACATCAATCAATACATCAATACATCAATCAATACATCAATACATCGATCAATACATCAATCAATACATCAATCAATAAATCAATACATCAATCAATACATCAATCATTAGATCATTACACAGATCCATTCTGACGGGAGATCTGAGAACATCTGCTGTCACTAAACACAACTACACTTTATTTAGTTTATATAATAACGTTATAACATCAAATACAGTTTATACAGTATATCAACATCTATATATATACAGTATATATATAGATGTACACTGTATGAACATGTTCATATATATACAGTACATGTACCTATAGTATATATATATATATATATATATATATGTATGTACATATATATATATATACATGTACCTATAGTATATATATATATACATGTATATATATGTACATGTATATATATACATATATATATACATGTACATATAGTATATATATATATATGTACATATAGTATATATATATGTATGTACATATATATATGTACATATAGTATATATATGAACATGTCTGCAGACTGTAATCGTGTCAATAAAGTTGGTTCAATGATTCATAAACAGTCTGAAGATGGACGCCTTCCTCTTCCTCACACACACACACACACACACACACACACACACACACACACACACACATAACAAACACACACACACACACACACACATAACAAACACACACACACACACACATAACAAACACACACACGCACACACACACACACTATTTACAGCTCAGTGTGCGTGCGTGTGGTGGGGGGGTCCAGACAGGAAGAGCGCGCCCCCCTGTATAACTTCCCCTCCCCCAACACACACAGATTGGTTCCACTCTCTCAGGTAACAACATCTGGCTGTGTGTGTGTGTGTGTGTGTGTGTGTTGACACACTGCTAACCACACACACACACACACACACACACACACACACACACACACACACACACACACACACACACACACCTCCCCCTCTCTGAGGAATGTGGGGCCTTTTAAAGGGAAATTCCACCTAAAAACTGAATGCAAGGACACGGAGACGCCGCCGCTGAGCGTCTGTCTGGTTTACACACATATATACGTCCTCCGTCCTCCGTCCTCCGTCCTCACTCTTCCTGTTTCCTACTTTAATGATGGATAGACGGCCGCCTGCTGGCGTGGACTGTTACTTCCTGTCAGGACGGTTACTTCCTGTCAGGAAGTTTGTGCTAACTGGCCGTCAGCCGTCGTCTTTGAGGTGCGTTCGAGTGCAGCCTGTCGGGCGAGACGAAGGAGACGAAGGAGACGGAGGAGACGGAGGAGACGGAGGAGACGGAGGAGACGGAGGAGACGAAGGAGACGGAGGAGACGGAGGAGACGGAGGAGACGAAGGAGACATGAGGCGACGCAACAGTCGGCCTTCGTTGATGATGTTGGGGGTGTCTGCATCGATCTGTCACCGGCTCTCTGCTCAAGGGCACTTCAGCAGCTAGCTCACTGCTAACAGAGTCATTGTGTTGAAAGAGAAATGCTAATGATGCTAACCAGAAGAGAAGACATAAGTCAGCGGGGGTCGGGATGGAAGTACTAGAAGTACTGGAGCCCCCGACGAATACCGAAGCCGAGTTGCCAAGTACCTTCAGAAGATCTGCTAGAAGATGTGAATGCTGCGCTGAGGACCATCACTGAGGACCATCACTGAGGACCATCACTGAGACCATCACTGAGGACCATCACTGAGGACCATCACTGAGACCATCACTGAGGACCATCACTGAGGACCATCACTGAGGACCATCACTGAGACCATCACTGAGGACCATCACTTAGACCATCACTGAGGACCATCACTGAGACCATCACTGAGGACCATCACTGAGGACCATCACTGAGGACCATCACTGAGACCATCACTGAGACCATCACTGAGGACCATCACTGAGACCATCACTGAGGACCATTACTGAGGACCATCACTGAGGACCATCACTTAGACCATCACTGAGGACCATCACTGAGGACCATCACTGAGGACCATCACTTAGACCATCACTGAGGACCATCACTGAGGACCATCACTGAGGACATCACTGAGACCATCACTGAGGACCATCACTGAGGACCATCACTGAGACCATCACTGAGGACCATCACTGAGGACCATTACTGAGGACCATCACTGAGACCATCACTGAGACCATCACTGAGGACCATCACTGAGGACCATCACTGAGACCATCACTGAGGACCATCACTGAGACCATCACTGAGACCATCACTGAGGACCATCACTGAGACCATCACTGAGGACCATCACTGAGGACCATTACTGAGGACCATCACTGAGACCATCACTGAGACCATCACTGAGGACCATCACTGAGACCATCACTGAGGACCATTACTGAGGACCATCACTGAGACCATCACTGAGGACCATCACTGAGACCATCACTGAGGACCATCACTGAGGACCATCACTGAGGACCATTACTGAGGACCATCACTGAGACCATCACTGAGACCATCACTGAGGACCATCACTGAGGACCATCACTGAGGACCATCACTGAGACCATCACTGAGACCATCACTGAGGACCATCACTGAGGACCATCACTGAGGACCATTACTGAGGACCATCACTGAGACCATCACTGAGACCATCACTGAGGACCATCACTGAGGACCATCACTGAGGACCATCACTTAGACCATCACTGAGACCATCACTGAGGACCATCACTGAGGACCATCACCGAGGACCATCACTGAGACCATCACTGAGGACCATCACTGAGACCATCACTGAGGACCATCACTGAGGACCATCACTTAGACCATCGCTGAGACCATCACTGAGGACCATCACTGAGACCATCACTGAGGACCATCACTGAGGACCATCACTGAGGACCATCACTGAGGACCATCACTGAGACCATCACCGAGGACCATCACTGAGGACCATTACTGAGGACCATCACTGAGACCATCACTGAGGACCATCACTGAGGACCATCACTGAGACCATCACTGAGGACCATCACTGAGACCATCACTGAGGACCATCACTGAGGACCATCACCGAGGACCATCACTGAGACCATCACTGAGGACCATCACTGAGGACCATCACTGAGGACCATTACTGAGACCAAACAGATGAACCCAGTACAGAAGAAGCAGTCCCCTCCATGGAAGAGACGGTTAGAGGCTAAGATAAAGGCAGCATGGAGAGAAGTTAGCCAGCTAGCAGAGCTTCAGAAAGGCCATATGGTGAATAAAGGGGTTCCCAGGAGAAGACCAGCCGGCTGAAGAGAAACACCGAAGAGGTAGAAACCAGGAGAACAAACAGGATGTTCTCCACTCAACCAGCCAAAGGGTTCTTTCAATACCAGCCGGTCAGACCCACCAAGAGCTGAGATGGGAAAGAGAAGCATCACACAACACCGGAGCCAAACGGCTAGTAGACCTGAGAACTGACCACAGCAACCTCCCAGAACCAGAACCAGAACCAGAACCAGAACCATCTCAAAGATGAAGAGCTGGACAGCACCGGGCCCCGACATGATCCACACATACTGGCTGAAGAAGCTAACGTCACTCCATGAACGCCTAGCAGCACAGATGAACCAGCTGCTGAGGGATGGGACCCGCCGGGTTAGGGGTCAGGATTAGGGTTAACCCAGGACAGGACAGTCCTGATCATGAAGGACCCCCATAAGGATTAGGGTTAACCCAGGACAGGACAGTCCTGATTATGAAGGACCTCCAGAAGGGAACCATTCCACCCAACTGCCGGCCAATAACCTGGAAGCTTCTGTCAGGCATCATAGCGGCTAAGCTGAGTAGTCACATGGCTCAGTACATGAGCAGTAACACCAGAGGAGCCAAGCACCAACTACCGGTCTACCGGCAGACCAACCGGTGCACCGCCGGGTCGACTACCAGAAAGCCTCCGACTCGATGCCACACACATGGATACTGGAACGCCTGGAACTGTCCAACATCAACAGGACACTAAGAGCCTTCATCAAGAACTCAACAGGACTGTGGAAGACGACACGAGAGGCCGATGCTCTGTCCCCGCTGCTGTTCTACATAGACCTGAACCCCCTCAGCCAGGTCCTGAACGCCCTCAGCCAGATCCTGAACCCCCTCAGCCAGTCTACATAGACCTGAACCCCCACAGCCAGTCTGCATAGACCTGAACCCCCTCAGCCAGGTCCTGAACCCCCTCAGCCAGTCTGCATAGACCTGAACCCCCGCAGCCAGGTCCTGAACCCCCTCAGCCAGATCCTGAACCCCCTCCACGGTAGACCAGACCAGGATTTCTTTGTTTTAAATGACAATAAAACAACAATCAGCAGATTAATCAGTAAATCAGTAAATACTAAATACTAAACCAGTAGACCACATACACACCAACACCTGACATAACAGCACTATACTGTATACTGAATATCATTACTACAGTACTACAGTACTACAGTGCTACAGTACTACAGTACTACATTACTATAGTACTACAGTACTACATTACTACAGTACTACATTACTATAGTACTACAGTACTACATTTCTACAGTGCTACAGTACTACAGTACTACATTACTATAGTACTACAGCACTACATTACTACAGTACTACATTACTATAGTACTACAGCACTACAGTACTACAGTGCTACATTACTATAGTACTACAGTACTACAGTACTACATTACTATAGTACTACAGCACTACAGTACTACAGTGCTACAGTACTACAGTACTATACTGTATACTGAATATCATTACTACAGTACTACATTACTACAGTACTACATTACTACAGTACTATACTGTATACTGACTGTTTAATATCATTACTACAGTACTACAGTACTACAGTACTACAGTGCTACAGTACTACAGTACTACAGTACTATACTGTATACTGACTGTGTAATATCATTACTACAGTACTATACTGTATACTGACTGTGTAATATCATTACTACAGTACTACAGTACTACAGTACTATACTGTATACCGACTGTGTAATATCATTACTACAGTACTACAGTACTACAGTACTATACTGTATACCGACTGTGTAATATCATTACTACAGTACTACAGTACTACAGTACTACAGTACTATACTGTATACTGACTGTGTAATATCATTACTACAGTACTACAGTACTACAGTACTATACTGTATACCGACTGTGTAATATCATTACTACAGTACTATACTGTATACTGACTGTGTAATATCATTACTACAGTACTACAGTACTACAGTACTACAGTACTATACTGTATACTGACTGTGTAATATCATTACTACAGTACTACAGTACTACAGTACTATACTGTATACCGACTGTGTAATATCATTACTACAGTACTACAGTACTACAGTACTATACTGTATACTGACTGTGTAATATCATTACTACAGTACTACAGTACTACAGTACTACAGTACTATACTGTATACTGACTGTGTAATATCATTACTACAGTACTATACTGTATACTGACTGTGTAATATCATTACTACAGTACTATACTGTATACTGACTGTGTAATATCATTACTACAGTACTATACTGTATACTGACTGTGTAATATCATTACTACAGTACTATACTGTATACTGACTGTGTAATATCATTACTACAGTACTACATTACTACAGTGCTACATTACTACAGTGCTACAGTACTACAGTACTACATTACTACAGTACTACAGTGCTACAGTACTACAGTACTACATTACTACAGTACTACATTACTATAGTACTACAGTACTACATTACTACAGTGCTACATTACTACAGTGCTACAGTACTACAGTACTACATTACTACAGTACTACAGTGCTACAGTACTACAGTACTATACTGTATACTGAATATCATTACTACAGTACTACATTACTACAGTACTACAGTACTACAGTACTATACTGTATACTGACTGTTTAATATCATTACTACAGTACTACAGTACTACAGTACTACAGTGCTACAGTACTACAGTACTACAGTACTATACTGTATACTGACTGTGTAATATCATTACTACAGTACTATACTGTATGCTGACTGTGTAATATCATTACTACAGTACTATACTGTATACTGACTGTGTAATATCATTACTACAGTACTATACTGTATACTGACTGTGTAATATCATTACTAGAGTACTACAGTACTACAGTACTATACTGTATACCGACTGTGTAATATCATTACTACAGTACTACAGTACTACAGTACTACAGTACTATACTGTATACCGACTGTGTAATATCATTACTACAGTACTACAGTACTACAGTACTATACTGTATACCGACTGTGTAATATCATTACTACAGTACTACAGTACTACAGTACTACAGTACTACAGTACTATACTGTATACCGACTGTGTAATATCATTACTACAGTACTACAGTACTACAGTACTATACTGTATACCGACTGTGTAATATCATTACTACAGTACTATACTGTATACTGACTGTGTAATATCATTACTACAGTACTACAGTACTACAGTACTATACTGTATACTGACTGTGTAATATCATTACTACAGTACTATACTGTATACTGACTGTGTAATATCATTACTACAGTACTACAGTACTAAAGTACTATACTGTATACCGACTGTGTAATATCATTACTACAGTACTACAGTACTACAGTACTATACTGTATACTGACTGTGTAATATCATTACTACTCAGGTGTAATTCATACTGTGCAATATCATTTTATCATTCATTAATCATTTTTTACAGTCTGTTTATTGTCAATACTATATATACTATATATATATATATATATATATAGTATATAAATACTGTATATATTCAGTATATAAACTGGGGGAAAAAGTTGTTAAACTTGTGTTTGGTGGATTATTTCTCTGTTGTAGTAGTAATAATATTCTGATGGTAGTAGTAATAATACTCTGATGGTAGTAGTAATAATATTCTGATGGTAGTAATAATAATACTCTGATGGTAGTAGTAATAATACTCTGATGGTAGTAATAATAATACTCTGATGGTAGTAATAATAATAATTCTCTGATGGTAGTAGTAGTAATAATACTCTGATGGTAGTAGTAGTAATACTCTGATGGTAGTAATAATAATACTCTGATGGTAGTAATAATAATACTCTGATGGTAGTAATAATAATAATACTCTGATGGTAGTAATAATAATACTCTGATGGTAGTAGTAATAATACTCTGATGGTAGTAGTAATAATATTCTGATGGTAGTAATAATAATACTCTGATGGTAGTAGTAATAATACTCTGATGGTAGTAGTAGTAATACTCTGATGGTAGTAGTAGTAATACTCTGATGGTAGTAGTAGTAATAATACTCTGGTGGTAGTAGTAATAATACTCTGATGGTAGTAGTAATAATACTCTGATGGTAGTAGTAGTAATAATACTCTGATGGTAGTAGTAGTAATACTCTGATGGTAGTAGTAGTAATAATACTCTGATGGTAGTAGTAATAATACTCTGGTGGTAGTAGTAGTAATAATACTCTGATGGTAGTAGTAATAATACTCTGATGGTGGTAGTAGTAGTAATAATACTCTGGTGGTAGTAGTAATAATACTCTGATGGTAGTAGTAATAATACTCTGATGGTAGTAGTAGTAATAATACTCTGATGGTAGTAGTAATAATACTCTGATGGTAGTAGTAGTAATACTCTGATGGTAGTATTAATAATACTCTGATGGTAGTAGTAATAATACTCTGATGGTAGTAGTAGTAATACTCTGATGGTAGTAGTAATAATACTCTGATGGTAGTAGTAATAATACTCTAGTGGTAGTAGTAGTAATAATACTCTGATGGTAGTAGTAATAATACTCTGATGGTAGTAGTAGTAATACTCTGATGGTAGTAGTAGTAATAATACTCTGATGGTAGTAGTAATAATACTCTGATGGTAGTAGTAGTAGTAATACTCTGATGGTAGTAGTAATAATACTCTGGTGGTAGTAGTAGTAATACTCTGATGGTAGTAGTAATAATACTCTGATGGTAGTAGTAGTAATAATACTCTGATGGTAGTAGTAATAATACTCTGATGGTAGTAGTAATAATACTCTGATGGTAGTAGTAATAATACTCTGATGGTAGTAGTAATAATACTCTGATGGTAGTAGTAATAATACTCTGATGGTAATAGTAATAATATTCTGGTGGTAGTAGTAGTAATAATACTCTGATGGTAGTAGTAGTAATAATACTCTGATGGTAGTAGTAATAATACTCTGATGGTAGTAGTAATAATACTCTGATGGTAGTAGTAGTAATAATACTCTGATGGTAGTAGTAGTAATAATACTCTGATGGTAGTAGTAGTAATACTCTGATGGTAGTAGTAATAATACTCTGATGGTAGTAGTAATAATACTCTGATGGTAGTAGTAATAATATTCTGGTGGTAGTAGTAATAATACTCTGATGGTAGTAGTAGTAATAATACTCTGATGGTAGTAGTAGTAATACTCTGATGGTAGTAGTAGTAATAATACTCTGGTGGTAGTAGTAGTAATAATACTCTGATGGTAGTAGTAGTAATAATACTCTGATGGTAGTAGTAGTAATACTCTGATGGTAGTAGTAGTAATAATACTCTGATGGTAGTAGTAGTAATAATACTCTGATGGTAGTAGTAGTAATAATACTCTGATGGTAGTAGTAGTAATACTCTGATGGTAGTAGTAGTAATAATACTCTGATGGTAGTAGTAGTAATAATACTCTGGTGGTAGTAGTAGTAATAATACTCTGATGGTAGTAGTAGTAATACTCTGATGGTAGTAGTAGTAATAATACTCTGATGGTAGTAGTAGTAATAATACTCTGATGGTAGTAGTAGTAATACTCTGATGGTAGTAGTAGTAGTAATACTCTGATGGTAGTAGTAGTAATAATACTCTGATGGTAGTAGTAGTAATAATACTCTGGTGGTAGTAGTAGTAATACTCTGATGGTAGTAGTAGTAATAATACTCTGATGGTAGTAGTAATAATACTCTGATGGTAGTAGTAGTAATACTCTGATGGTAGTAGTAGTAATACTCTGATGGTAGTTGTAGTAATACTCTGATGGTAGTAGTAGTAATACTCTGGTGGTAGTAGTAATAATACTCTGATGGTAGTAGTAATAATACTCTGATGGTAGTAGTAGTAATACTCTGATGGTAGTAGTAGTAATACTCTGATGGTAGTAGTAATAATACTCTGATGGTAGTAGTAGTAATACTCTGATGGTAGTAGTAGTAATACTCTGATGGTAGTAGTAGTAATACTCTGGTGGTAGTAGTAATAATACTCTGATGGTAGTAGTAGTAATACTCTGATGGTAGTAGTAATAATACTCTGATGGTAGTAGTAATAATACTCTGATGGTAGTAGTAGTAATAATACTCTGGTAGTAGTAGTAGTAATACTCTGATGGTAGTAGTAGTAATACTCTGATGGTAGTAGTAGTAATAATACTCTGGTGGTAGTAGTAATAATACTCTGATGGTAGTAGTAGTAATACTCTGATGGTAGTAGTAGTAATACTCTGATGGTAGTAGTAATAATACTCTGGTGGTAGTAGTAGTAATAATACTCTGGTGGTAGTAGTAATAATACTCTGATGGTAGTAGTAGTAATAATACTCTGGTGGTAGTAGTAATAATACTCTGATGGTAGTAGTAGTAATACTCTGATGGTAGTAGTAATAATACTCTGGTGGTAGTAGTAGTAATAATACTCTGGTGGTAGTAGTAGTAATAATACTCTGATGGTAGTAGTAATAATACTCTGATGGTAGTAGTAATAATACTCTGATGGTAGTAGTAGTAATACTCTGATGGTAGTAGTAATAATACTCTGATGGTAGTAGTAGTAATACTCTGATGGTAGTAGTAGTAATACTCTGATGGTAGTAGTAGTAATACTCTGATGGTAGTAGTAATAATACTCTGGTGGTAGTAGTAGTAGTAATACTCTGATGGTAGTAGTAGTAATAATACTCTGGTGGTAGTAGTAGTAATAATACTCTGATGGTAGTAGTAATAATACTCTGATGGTAGTAGTAATAATACTCTGATGGTAGTAGTAATAATACTCTGATGGTAGTAGTAGTAATAATACTCTGGTGGTAGTAGTAATAATACTCTGGTGGTAGTAGTAGTAATAATATTCTGATGGTAGTAGTAGTAATACTCTGATGGTAGTAGTAGTAATACTCTGATGGTAGTAGTAATAATAATACTCTGATGGTAGTAGTAGTAATACTACTCTGGTGGTAGTAGTAGTAATAATACTCTGATGGTAGTAGTAGTAATAATATTCTGATGGTAGTAGTAATAATACTCTGATGGTAGTAGTAGTAATAATACTCTGATGGTAGTAGTAGTAATAATACTCTGATGGTAGTAGTAGTAATAATACTCTGATGGTAGTAGTAGTAATAATACTCTGGTGGTAGTAGTAGTAATAATATTCTGATGGTAGTAGTAATAATACTCTGGTGGTAGTAGTAGTAATAATATTCTGATGGTAGTAGTAGTAATAATACTCTGGTGGTAGTAGTAGTAATACTCTGATGGTAGTAGTAATAATACTCTGATGGTAGTAGTAGTAATACTCTGGTGGTAGTAGTAGTAATACTCTGATGGTAGTAGTAATAATACTCTGATGGTAGTAGTAGTAATACTCTGATGGTAGTAGTAGTAATACTCTGATGGTAGTAGTAGTAATACTCTGGTGGTAGTAGTAATAATACTCTGATGGTAGTAGTAGTAATACTCTGATGGTAGTAGTAGTAATACTCTGATGGTAGTAGTAATAATACTCTGATGGTAGTAGTAATAATACTCTGATGGTAGTAGTAGTAATAATACTCTGGTAGTAGTAGTAGTAATACTCTGATGGTAGTAGTAGTAATACTCTGATGGTAGTAGTAGTAATAATACTCTGGTGGTAGTAGTAATAATACTCTGATGGTAGTAGTAGTAATACTCTGATGGTAGTAGTAGTAATACTCTGATGGTAGTAGTAATAATACTCTGGTGGTAGTAGTAGTAATAATACTCTGGTGGTAGTAGTAATAATACTCTGATGGTAGTAGTAGTAATACTCTGATGGTAGTAGTAGTAATACTCTGATGGTAGTAGTAATAATACTCTGGTGGTAGTAGTAGTAATAATACTCTGGTGGTAGTAGTAATAATACTCTGATGGTAGTAGTAATAATACTCTGATGGTAGTAGTAGTAATAATACTCTGGTGGTAGTAGTAGTAATACTCTGATGGTAGTAGTAGTAATAATACTCTGATGGTAGTAGTAATAATACTCTGATGGTAGTAGTAGTAATACTCTGATGGTAGTAGTAGTAATACTCTGATGGTAGTTGTAGTAATACTCTGATGGTAGTAGTAGTAATACTCTGGTGGTAGTAGTAATAATACTCTGATGGTAGTAGTAATAATACTCTGATGGTAGTAGTAGTAATACTCTGATGGTAGTAGTAGTAATACTCTGGTGGTAGTAGTAGTAATACTCTGATGGTAGTAGTAATAATACTCTGATGGTAGTAGTAGTAATACTCTGATGGTAGTAGTAGTAATACTCTGGTGGTAGTAGTAATAATACTCTGATGGTAGTAGTAGTAATACTCTGATGGTAGTAGTAGTAATACTCTGATGGTAGTAGTAATAATACTCTGATGGTAGTAGTAATAATACTCTGATGGTAGTAGTAGTAATAATACTCTGGTAGTAGTAGTAGTAATACTCTGATGGTAGTAGTAGTAATACTCTGATGGTAGTAGTAGTAATAATACTCTGGTGGTAGTAGTAATAATACTCTGATGGTAGTAGTAGTAATACTCTGATGGTAGTAGTAGTAATACTCTGATGGTAGTAGTAATAATACTCTGGTGGTAGTAGTAGTAATAATACTCTGGTGGTAGTAGTAATAATACTCTGATGGTAGTAGTAGTAATAATACTCTGGTGGTAGTAGTAATAATACTCTGATGGTAGTAGTAGTAATACTCTGATGGTAGTAGTAATAATACTCTGGTGGTAGTAGTAGTAATAATACTCTGGTGGTAGTAGTAGTAATAATACTCTGATGGTAGTAGTAATAATACTCTGATGGTAGTAGTAGTAATACTCTGATGGTAGTAGTAGTAATACTCTGATGGTAGTAGTAGTAATACTCTGGTGGTAGTAGTAGTAATACTCTGATGGTAGTAGTAGTAATACTCTGATGGTAGTAGTAGTAATACTCTGGTGGTAGTAGTAGTAATACTCTGATGGTAGTAGTAGTAATACTCTGATGGTAGTAGTAGTAATACTCTGATGGTAGTAGTAGTAATACTCTGATGGTAGTAGTAATAATACTCTGGTGGTAGTAGTAGTAATAATACTCTGATGGTAGTAGTAGTAATAATACTCTGATGGTAGTAGTAGTAATAATACTCTGGTGGTAGTAGTATTAATACTCTGATGGTAGTAGTAGTAATAATACTCTGATGGTAGTAGTAATAATACTCTGATGGTAGTAGTAGTAATAATACTCTGGTGGTAGTAGTAGTAATACTCTGATGGTAGTAGTAGTAATAATACTCTGATGGTAGTAGTAATAATACTCTGATGGTAGTAGTAGTAATACTCTGATGGTAGTAGTAGTAATACTCTGATGGTAGTTGTAGTAATACTCTGGTGGTAGTAGTAATAATACTCTGATGGTAGTAGTAATAATACTCTGATGGTAGTAGTAGTAATACTCTGGTGGTAGTAGTAGTAATACTCTGATGGTAGTAGTAATAATACTCTGATGGTAGTAGTAGTAATACTCTGATGGTAGTAGTAGTAATACTCTGATGGTAGTAGTAGTAATACTCTGGTGGTAGTAGTAATAATACTCTGATGGTAGTAGTAGTAATACTCTGATGGTAGTAGTAGTAATACTCTGATGGTAGTAGTAATAATACTCTGATGGTAGTAGTAATAATACTCTGATGGTAGTAGTAGTAATAATACTCTGGTAGTAGTAGTAGTAATACTCTGATGGTAGTAGTAGTAATACTCTGATGGTAGTAGTAGTAATAATACTCTGGTGGTAGTAGTAATAATACTCTGATGGTAGTAGTAGTAATACTCTGATGGTAGTAGTAGTAATACTCTGATGGTAGTAGTAATAATACTCTGGTGGTAGTAGTAGTAATAATACTCTGGTGGTAGTAGTAATAATACTCTGATGGTAGTAGTAGTAATAATACTCTGGTGGTAGTAGTAATAATACTCTGATGGTAGTAGTAGTAATACTCTGATGGTAGTAGTAATAATACTCTGGTGGTAGTAGTAGTAATAATACTCTGGTGGTAGTAGTAGTAATAATACTCTGATGGTAGTAGTAATAATACTCTGATGGTAGTAGTAATAATACTCTGATGGTAGTAGTAGTAATACTCTGATGGTAGTAGTAGTAATACTCTGATGGTAGTAGTAATAATACTCTGATGGTAGTAGTAATAATACTCTGATGGTAGTAGTAGTAATACTCTGATGGTAGTAGTAGTAATACTCTGATGGTAGTAGTAGTAATAATACTCTGATGGTGGTAGTAGTAATAATACTCTGATGGTAGTAGTAGTAATAATACTCTGATGGTAGTAGTAGTAATAATACTCTGGTGGTAGTAGTAGTAATACTCTGATGGTAGTAGTAGTAATAATACTCTGATGGTAGTAGTAATAATACTCTGATGGTAGTAGTAGTAATAATACTCTGGTGGTAGTAGTAGTAATACTCTGATGGTAGTAGTAGTAATAATATTCTGATGGTAGTAGTAGTAATAATACTCTGGTGGTAGTAGTAGTAATACTCTGATGGTAGTAGTAATAATACTCTGATGGTAGTAGTAGTAATACTCTGATGGTAGTAGTAGTAATACTCTGATGGTAGTAGTAATAATAATACTCTGATGGTAGTAGTAGTAATACTACTCTGGTGGTAGTAGTAGTAATAATACTCTGGTGGTAGTTGTAGTAATACTCTGATGGTAGTAGTAATAATACTCTGATGGTAGTAGTAATAATAATACTCTGATGGTAGTAGTAATAATACTCTGATGGTAGTAGTAATAATACTCTGATGGTAGTAGTAGTAATAATACTCTGGTAGTAGTAGTAATACTCTGATGGTAGTAGTAGTAATACTCTGATGGTAGTAGTAATAATAATACTCTGATGGTAGTAGTAATAATACTCTGATGGTAGTAGTAATAATACTCTGATGGTAGTAGTAGTAATAATACTCTGGTAGTAGTAGTAA
>NW_027428183.1:166673-189173 GCF_043250625.1 Sebastes fasciatus | reverse complement strand
GTCATGCTGATGGTGACGGAGTCTGAAGTGATTTAATGATGTTTCATATTTCAGGGTCACTAATGATGAACATTTAACCCTTCAACACCCACCCTGGTTTCACTGTTCCTGATGATGACACTTAGTCCTCTTTATTCTCCGTATACATAAACTATATCAAGAATCGGTACCAACCAGGTCAGACCAGCTGGTCATGAAGAGGTTAAATAACGCTCCAAACTGTCATGTCCATCTTCAAAGGGGTCCCTTGACCTCTGACCTCCAGATCAGTGAATGTAAATGGGTTCTATGGGTACCCACGAGTCTCCCCTTTACAGACATGCCCACTTTATGATCATCACATGCAGTTTGGGGCAAGTCATAGTCAAGTCAGCACACTGACACACTGACAGCTGTTGTTGCCTGTTGGGCTGCAGTTTGCCATGTTATGATTGGAGCATATTGTTTTATGCTAAATGCAGTACCTGTGAGGGTTTATGGATCAATATCTGTTAGTTGATTTACTATAATAAATATATACATACATTTGCATAAAGCAGCATATTAGTCCACTCCCATGTTGATAAGAGGATTAAATACTGGACTGATCTCCTTTAAGGTTCATTTAGAACAGATCAAATAATGTGGGATTAAATGTTTTAATGGACAGCCCTGGTTTATTGTTGAAAGAGAACTCCTGTTTAAAACAGAGTTATATATATATATATCCATATATAGATATATATCTATAGATCTCCAGCTGTGAGTGGGCGTTAAAAGGTTAAAGGTACAGAAGAACAAACTGAAGGTAAGACGTTAAATCATCCGTCAGCCCTGAACGTTTTCTGTGAAGACTGATTTTAGAACAGTGAGTCCAGATATCCCATAATGCAACAGCAGTAGGACACCGAGTATAAAAACAGGCAGACTGTCAACGAGCTGGTTGGTGGAGACAGGTCATGTGACGTTGTGATGTCATTCATTCATCTGGAAGACTCCTTATTGCTACGACATTAATCCTCCAGAACACTTCCTGATGTGATGCTGATGTCATCGATGAGTCGGCTCCCGATTGGCCGGCCCGTCTCCTCATCCCTCCTCCTTCTGCCTCCGACCACAATCCACCCGTGAGATCATCCTCAGCTTCTCCCTGTTGGAGTACTTCCTGTGTGATGTCACCTCCCCTGACCTCTGACCTCCACCCAGCGATGAGGTCATCTCCATCGACTCAAACGATTCGCCCTCTCCGTCTGTCAGTTTACTGTAACCGGCCACGCCGCCGCCGCCGGTCGGCAGGCTGCGCCTCCTGCAGGGGGGGAGCGGTGTGGACGAGGAGGAGGAGGAGAGGAGGTGAGACAGGGAGGACAGCGACAGGTGTGAGGGGGTGAGGGAGGAGGAGGAGAGGAGGAGCAGCGCCTCCCTCTGGAGGCAGGAGGAGCTGCAGGAAGCTGCCGTTGAATCCAGGAAGCTTCTGGACGGCGGCAGAGTGGAGGAGCACAGAGGAGGAGGTGGACATGCATACACCTCCTCCTCCTCCTCCTCCCGCTGTCTGTGGCCTCCCCCCTCCCTCCTCCGCTCCTCCTCCCCCCCCCAGCCCCGGCCCGTCCCCGCCCGAGCCGAGTGCCTCCTGCGGGGCGCGGCGGGCCGCGGGCGGCGCAGCGGTAAGGTGAAGGAGCTGAGCGCCTCCTTCTGCAGGGAGGTCCAGCAGGTGGAGAGGTGGGGGGGGCTGAAGCTGGGTGGGAGGGAAAGTCTGTGGGAGGAGGAGGAGGCGGGGGGAGGAGTAGCGTCTGGCTGCTCCTGGTACATACTGAACACTGCGTCTCCTCCTCCTCCTCCTCCTCCTCCTCCTCCTCCTCCTCCTCCTCCTCCTCCGCTGCTGCCGGGCAACGGTTGCCTGGACAACGGCCCTCCTCCTCCCTCCGCCTCCCTCCTGGTCAGCAGGGAGGCAGGGTACGCCCTGGGTTTGACCTCCAGGCTCTTTGATTGGACGTAGTTGACGAGGCCGTTGAGGGGGTTGGCGGAGGGGCGGCGGGCGGCAGCGGAGGCGGCGTTGGGTTTACGGAGGCTGTGGAGGTCGATGACCGTCGAGTAGATGTCCCGCAAGTTGATCACTTTGGTCTTCTTGTCGCGGTTCTCGTGCAGGACGGCGTTCGCACAGATGAAGAGGAAGATCCCGATGCCCATGATGAGAGGACCGAAGACCTTCAGCCTATCAGAGTACAGATACCTGCAGAGACATTTAACACAACCAATCAGAGTACAGATACCTGCAGAGACATTTAACACAACCAATCAGAGTACAGATACCTGCAGAGACCTCTTATCCGAGTCGGGGGGGCAACAGCTCCAGCAGGGGACCCCAAACTTCCCTACCGGGCCACATTAACCAGCTCTGACTGGGGGATCCCGAGGCGTTCCCAGGCCAGTGTGGAGATATAATCTCTCCACCTAGTCCTGGGTCTTCCCCGTGGCCTCCTCCCAGCTGGTCGTGGGGGTGGGGGGTGGGGGGGCATCCTAACCAGATGCTCGAACCACCTCAACTGGCTCCTTTCAACGCAAAGGCTTTGCCTTCCGGCTCAGCTCTCTTTTCATCACAACGGTGCGGTAAAGCAAATGCAATACCGCCCCCCCGCTGCTCCGATTCTCCGGCCAATCTCACGCTCCATAGTCCCCTCACTCGCGAACAAGACCCCGAGGTACTTGAACTCCTTCACTTGGGGTAAGGACTCATTCCCTACCCGGAGTAGGCAATCCACCGGTTTCCTGCTGAGAACCACGGCCTCCGATTTAGAGGTGCTGATCTTCATCCCGGCCGCTTCACACTCGGCTGCGAACCGATCCAGTGAGTGCTGGAGGTCGCAGCCCGATGATGCCAACAGGACCACATCATCTGCAAAAAGCAGCGATGAGATCCTCAGCACACCGATCTGAAAACCCACATCCCCCCGACTACGCCTTGATATCCTGTCCATGAATATCACCAACAGGATTGGTGACAAAGCGCAGCCCTGGCGGAGGCCAACCCCCACCGGAAACGAGTCCGACTTACTGCCGAGGACCCGAACACAGCTCTCGCTTTGGGCGTACAGGGATTGGATGGCCCTGAGAGGTGCCCCCCTCACCCCTTACTCCCGCAGCACCCCCCACAGTATCTCCCGGGGGACCCGGTCATATGCCTTCTCCAAGTCCACAAAACACATGTAGACTGGATGGGCATACTCCCAGGCCCCCTCCAGGATCCTTGCGAGAGTAAAGAGCTGGTCTGTTGTTCCACGGCCAGGACCGACTCCGCATTGTTCCTCTTCGATCCGAGGTTCGACTATCGGCCGAACCCTCCTTTCCAGCACCTTGGAGTAGACTTTACCAGGGAGGCTGAGTAGTGTGATACCCCTGTAGTTGGCACACACTCTCTGGTCCCCCTTTTTGAAAAGGGGAACCACCATCCCGGTCTGCCACTCCTTAGGCACTGTCACCGACTTCCACGCGGTGTTGAAGAGACGTGTCATCCAATGAGACATTTAGCTCCTAAATATCAAACATGTTTGAAGTTATCGTGGGGGGGGCCCGATGAGTCCGCGGACAGTCCGGGAGGAATAAGACCAGATCTGTAAACCCCTTCACATTACCAGATCATCTGGGCCGCACATCAGTACCGACCGAGGCCGGTTGTTAGGATGGTTGAATCCCTCCTGTAGTCTGAGACCAGTTTAACCAATCACTGCTCCTCCCGGTGGATAGATAAACCATCGCATGGCGCCATCGGGACGTTACGAGTCGGCCCCGCGTTCACTGCGTCACCGCTGGGATCTCCTTTCAGCTGAGGACCCGGTTCGGTCCCAGCGAGGATCCGCCAACGGATCTCTCTGGGTCCCATCCCGGAGGGACGTAAAGGACTACCTATTGACCACTACAGTTTCCTACTGGAAACTTAGAACAACTTCAGTTACTACCAGAACCTGAAGGAACGCCAGAACCTGAAGGAACACCAGAACTACCTGAAGGAACACCAGAACCTGAAGGAACACCAGAACCTGAAGGAACACCAGAACCTGAAGGAACACCAGAACCTGAAGGAACACCAGAACTACCTGAAGGAACACCAGAACTACCTGAAGGAACACCAGAACCTGAAGGAACACCAGAACTACCTGAAGGAACACCAGAACCTGAAGGAACACATGAACTACCTGAAGAAGATCGTAGAAACAGAAGAGTTTGTTTACCTGTCCAGAAACTCCTCCAGAAAGCCTCGCGGGGACTGCCTGGTCGTCCCATTTATGGTTTCTGTCCGGTTCAAACCTTCGTCATCTCCTCCATCATCTCCTCCTCCATCATCTCCTCCTCCATCATGTCCTCCTCCTCCTCCATCAGGTCCTCTGTCTCCTCCGTCTCCTCTGTCTCCTCCGTCTCCTCCCGCTCGGTCGTCTCCTTCGTCTCCTCGCTGGAAGCAGTCAGAGAAAGGTTCAGTGTTTTTGGTCGCTGTGGTCGGTTATACTGAAAACTGTTCCGGGTCTCACCTGTGCGTCTGCAGGTGCAGGTGTGGAGCTGCCGGAGGACACCGAGGCCATCGCGGCGCCCTCTTGTGGCTGAGCCCTGAAGAACAGTCCTTCTCGAGGCCAGTAGCCCAGAGCCGCCATGACCACGCCCACCAGCAGGACCAGGATGCCAAGCGCCGCCACGACACCCGAGACTGAGAACAGCTTCAACTTCCCCTTCACCACCACCACCTCGTTCCTCCTGAGGGGGGAGGAAGTGACATCAGCATGTACAGGCAGTGTGTGTGTGTGTGTGTGTGTGTGTGTGTGTGTGTGTGTGTGTGTGTGTGTGTGTGTGTGTGCGTTACCTCTTCTTCTTGTTCTTCCTCTTGTGTGTGTTTGCTTTGTGTGTTTTGGACCTCAGTGAATCCTGTCGCCGTGCGTTGATCCGCAGGAGGCCGCCAGTCGCGATCATCACCACCCACCAATCAGACGGTGGCTCAGCGGGCTAAGCCCCGCCCACCTCACCTGGACTCAATCACCAACTTCCTGTAAGAGAAAGAGACAGGTAGAGAGAGAGACAGGTAGAGAGAGAGACAGGTAGAGAGAGACAAGTAGAGAGAGAGAGACAGGTAGAGAGAGAGACAGGTAGAGAGAGAGAGAGACAGGTTGCTTATTGTGTGATTACCTATTTTCTTTTCTTGTGTAAAACATAAGAGCCTCACCACAAAGAGACAAAAAACGACTACAAAGAGACAAAAAACGACCACAAAGAGACAAAAAACGACCACAAAGAGACTCAGAACTACTACAAAGAGACAAAAAACGACCACAAAGAGACAAAAAACGACCACAAAGAAGCTCAGAATGACTACAAAGAGACAAAAAACGACCACAAAGAAGCTCAGAATGACTACAAAGAGACAAAAAACGACTACAAAGAGACAAAAAAACGACCACGAAGAGGCTCAGAACTACTACAAAGAGACAAAAAACGACCACAAAGAGACAAAAAACGACCACAAAGAGGCTCAGAACTACTACAAAGAGACAAAAACCGATCACAAAGAGGCTTAGAACGACTACAAAGAGACAAAAAACGACCACAAAGAAGCTCAGAACGACCACAAAGAGACAAAAAACGACCACAAAGAAGCTCAGAACGACCACAAAGAGACAAAAAACGACCACAAAGAAGCTCAGAACGACCACAAAGAGACAAAAAACGACCACAAAGAAGCTCAGAACGACTACAAAGAGACAAAAAACGACCACAAAGAGACTCAGAACTACTATAAAGAGACAAAAAACGATCACAAAGAAGCTCAGAACTACTACAAAGAGACAAAAAACGACCACAAAGAAGCTCAGAACGACTACAAAGAGACAAAAAACGACCACAAAGAGACTCAGAACTACTACAAAGAGACAAAAAACGATCACAAAGAAGCTCAGAACGACTACAAAGAGACAAAAAACGACCACAAAGAGACTCAGAACTACTACAAAGAGACAAAAAACGATCACAAAGAGTCTCAGAACTACTACAAAGAGACAAAAAAAGACCACAAAGAAGCTCAGAACGACCACAAAGAGACAAAAAACAACCACAAAGAGACTCAGAACTACTACAAAGAGACAAAAAACGACCACAAAGAGACTCAGAACTACTACAAAGAGACAAAAAACGACCACAAAGAGACTCAGAACTACCACAAAGAGACAAAAAACGACCACAAAGAGACTCAGAACTACTACAAAGAGACAAAAAACGACCACAAAGAGGCTCAGAACTACTACATAGAGACAAAAAACGACTACAAAGAGACAAAAACCGATCACAAAGAAGCTCAGAACGACTACAAAAAGACAAAAAACGACCACAAAGAGACTCAGAACTACCACAAAGAGACAAAAACCGACCACAAAGAGACTCAGAACTACCACAAAGAGACAAAAAACGACCACAAAGAGACAAAAAACGACCACAAAGAGACTCAGAACTACTACAAAGAGACAAAAAACGATCACAAAGAAGCTCAGAACGACTACAAAAAGACAAAAAACGACCACAAAGAGACTCAGAACTACCACAAAGAGACAAAAACCGACCACAAAGAGACTCAGAACTACCACAAAGAGACAAAAAACGACCACAAAGAGACTCAGAACTACTACAAAGAGACAAAAAACGACCACAAAGAGACTCAGAACTACCACAAAGAGACAAAAAACGAGCACAAAGAGACTCAGAACTACTACAAAGAGACAAAAAACGACCACAAAGAGGCTCAGAACTACTACAAAGAGACAAAAACCGACCACAAAGAGGCTTAGAACGACTACAAAGAGACAAAAAACGACCACAAAGAGGCTCAGAACTACTACAAAGAGACAAAAACCGACCACAAAGAGGCTTAGAACGACTACAAAGAGACAAAAAACGACCACAAAGAAGCTCAGAACGACCACAAAGAGACAAAAAACGACCACAAAGAAGCTCAGAACGACCACAAAGAGACAAAAAACGACCACAAATAAGCTCAGAACGACTACAAAGAGACAAAAAACGACCACAAAGAGACTCAGAACTACTACAAAAGAGACAAAAAACGATCACAAAGAAGCTCAGAACGACTAAAAAGAGACAAAAAACGACCACAAAGAGACTCAGAACTACTATAAAGAGACAAAAAACGACCACAAAGAGACTCAGAACTACTACAAAGAGACAAAAAACGACCACAAAGAGACTCAGAACTACTAAAAAGAGACAAAAAACGACCACAAAGAGACTCAGAACTACTACAAAGAGACAAAAAACGACCACAAAGAGACTCAGAACTACTATAAAGAGACAAAAAACGACCACAAAGAGACTCAGAACTACTACAAAGAGACAAAAAACGACCACAAAGAGACTCAGAACTACTAAAAAGAGACAAAAAACGACCACAAAGAGACAAAAAACGACCACAAAGAGACTCAGAACTACTAAAAAGAGACAAAAAACGACCACAAAGAGACTCAGAACTACTACAAAGAGACAAAAAACGACCACAAAGAGACTCAGAACTACTAAAAAGAGACAAAAAACGACCACAAAGAGACAAAAAACGACCACAAAGAGACTCAGAACTACTAAAAAGAGACAAAAAACGACCACAAAGAGACTCAGAACTACCACAAAGAGACAAAAAGCGACCACAAAGAGACTCAGAACTACTACAAAGAGACAAAAAACGACCACAAAGAGACTCAGAACTACCACAAAGAGACAAAAAACGACCACAAAGAGACTCAGAACTACTACAAAGAGACAAAAAACGACCACAAAGAGGCTCAGAACTACTACAAAGAGACAAAAACCGACCACAAAGAGGCTTAGAACGACTACAAAGAGACAAAAAACGACCACAAAGAGGCTCAGAACTACTACAAAGAGACAAAAACCGACCACAAAGAGGCTTAGAACGACTACAAAGAGACAAAAAACGACCACAAAGAAGCTCAGAACGACCACAAAGAGACAAAAAACGACCACAAAGAAGCTCAGAACGACCACAAAGAGACAAAAAACGACCACAAAGAAGCTCAGAACGAATACAAAGAGACAAAAAACGACCACAAATAAGCTCAGAACGACTACAAAGAGACAAAAAACGACCACAAAGAGACTCAGAACTACTACAAAGAGACAAAAAACGATCACAAAGAAGCTCAGAACGACTAAAAAGAGACAAAAAACGACCACAAAGAGACTCAGAACTACTATAAAGAGACAAAAAACGACCACAAAGAGACTCAGAACTACTACAAAGAGACAAAAAACGACCACAAAGAGACTCAGAACTACTAAAAAGAGACAAAAAACGACCACAAAGAGACAAAAAACGACCACAAAGAGACTCAGAACTACTAAAAAGAGACAAAAAACGACCACAAAGAGACTCAGAACTACTAAAAAGAGACAAAAAACGACCACAAAGAGACAAAAAACGACCACAAAGAGACTCAGAACTACTAAAAAGAGACAAAAAACGACCACAAAGAGGCTCAGAACTACTACAAAGAGACAAAAACCGACCACAAAGAGGCTTAGAACGACTACAAAGAGACAAAAAACGACCACAAAGAAGCTCAGAACGACCACAAAGAGACAAAAAACGACCACAAAGAAGCTCAGAACGACCACAAAGAGACAAAAAACGACCACAAATAAGCTCAGAACGACTACAAAGAGACAAAAAACGACCACAAAGAGACTCAGAACTACTACAAAAGAGACAAAAAACGATCACAAAGAAGCTCAGAACGACTAAAAAGAGACAAAAAACGACCACAAAGAGACTCAGAACTACTATAAAGAGACAAAAAACGACCACAAAGAGACTCAGAACTACTACAAAGAGACAAAAAACGACCACAAAGAGACTCAGAACTACTAAAAAGAGACAAAAAACGACCACAAAGAGACTCAGAACTACTACAAAGAGACAAAAAACGACCACAAAGAGACTCAGAACTACTATAAAGAGACAAAAAACGACCACAAAGAGACTCAGAACTACTACAAAGAGACAAAAAACGACCACAAAGAGACTCAGAACTACTAAAAAGAGACAAAAAACGACCACAAAGAGACAAAAAACGACCACAAAGAGACTCAGAACTACTAAAAAGAGACAAAAAACGACCACAAAGAGACTCAGAACTACTACAAAGAGACAAAAAACGACCACAAAGAGACTCAGAACTACTAAAAAGAGACAAAAAACGACCACAAAGAGACAAAAAACGACCACAAAGAGACTCAGAACTACTAAAAAGAGACAAAAAACGACCACAAAGAGACTCAGAACTACCACAAAGAGACAAAAAGCGACCACAAAGAGACTCAGAACTACTACAAAGAGACAAAAAACGACCACAAAGAGACTCAGAACTACCACAAAGAGACAAAAAACGACCACAAAGAGACTCAGAACTACTACAAAGAGACAAAAAACGACCACAAAGAGGCTCAGAACTACTACAAAGAGACAAAAACCGACCACAAAGAGGCTTAGAACGACTACAAAGAGACAAAAAACGACCACAAAGAGGCTCAGAACTACTACAAAGAGACAAAAACCGACCACAAAGAGGCTTAGAACGACTACAAAGAGACAAAAAACGACCACAAAGAAGCTCAGAACGACCACAAAGAGACAAAAAACGACCACAAAGAAGCTCAGAACGACCACAAAGAGACAAAAAACGACCACAAAGAAGCTCAGAACGAATACAAAGAGACAAAAAACGACCACAAATAAGCTCAGAACGACTACAAAGAGACAAAAAACGACCACAAAGAGACTCAGAACTACTACAAAGAGACAAAAAACGATCACAAAGAAGCTCAGAACGACTAAAAAGAGACAAAAAACGACCACAAAGAGACTCAGAACTACTATAAAGAGACAAAAAACGACCACAAAGAGACTCAGAACTACTACAAAGAGACAAAAAACGACCACAAAGAGACTCAGAACTACTAAAAAGAGACAAAAAACGACCACAAAGAGACAAAAAACGACCACAAAGAGACTCAGAACTACTAAAAAGAGACAAAAAACGACCACAAAGAGACTCAGAACTACTACAACAACAACAACAACAACAACAACAATAGTAGGCAGTATCTGTCAGTATTTAGTCAGTATTGATCAGTATCCATCAGTATCGATCGGTATCGATCGGTATCTGTCAGTATTGATTAGTATCCATCAGTATTGATCGTATCTGTCAGTATCGATCAATATTAGTCAGTATCTGTCAGTATTGATTAGTATCAATCAGTATCAATCAGTATCTGTCAGTATTGATCAGTATCTGTCAGTATGGATCGGTATCTGTCAGTATTGATCAGTATCTATCAGTTTTTATCAGTATCTGTCAGTATTGATCAGTATCCATCAGTATGGATCGGTATCTGTCAGTATTGATCAGTATCTGTCAGTGTCGATCGGTATCTGTCAGTATTGATTAGTATCCATCAGTATGGATCCGTATCTGTCAGTATTGATCAGTATTGGTTGGTACTGTAACACAGTTCAGAGTAAATCAACATATTGACTGGTCCTGTTCAGCTCTGATCAATAGATGATCAATAGAAGAACACACAACACAGAATAGAATCAAATAGAATGAGATCTCACCGCCGGAGCTCCGGTCGCTTCATGTTTCGCCTCTTTTCTCCTCATCTTCATCTTCATCATCTTCCTCCTGATGCGCCGCTGTTTCCTCTTTAAATCTGTCCTCCTCTCATCGCCTCCAATCCCTCCTCTTCCTCTCTCTCTCTGTCTCTCTCTCTCTCTCCTCTTCCTCCTCTCCCTCCTCTCTCTCTCTCTCTCCCTCCTCTGGTTGTTCTGCAGTGGTGTTGAGTGTAAATGAATTTCCTCCTCCAGAGAGAGAGACAGGTTCCTCCCACTGACTCTGCTGAAAACACAACACTACCTGTCTGTCTGTTTACCTGTCTGTCTGTTTACCTGTCTGTCTCTCCATCTGTCTGTCTGATTACCTGTCTGTCTCTCCACCTGTCTGTCTGTTTACCTATCTGTTTGTTTACCTGTCTATCTCTCCACCTGTCTGTCTCTCCACCTGTTTGTCTGTTTACCTGTCTGTCTGTTTACCTGTCTGTCTCTCCACCTGTCTGTCTGTTTACCTGTCTGTCTCTCCATCTGTCTGTCTGATTACCTGTCTGTCTCTCCACCTGTCTGTCTGTTTACCTGTCTGTCTGTTTACCTGTCTGTCTCTCCACCTGTCTGTCTGTTTACCTGTCTGTCTCTCCACCTGTTTGTCTGTTTACCTGTCTGTCTCTCCACCTGTCTGTCTGTTTACCTGTCTGTCTCTCCACCTGTCTGTCTGATTACCTGTCTGTCTGTTTACCTGTCTGTTTGTTTACCTCTCTGTCTCTCCACCTGTCTGTCTGTTTACCTGTCTGTTTGTTTACCTGTCTGTCTCTCCACCTGTCTGTCTGTTTACCTGTCTGTTTGTTTACCTGTCTGTCTCTCCACCTGTCTGTCTGTTTACCTGTCTGTCTCAACAGTCAAGTTTCAACTACAGTTAACTCAAATTTTAACCAAATGAACAGAAACTGATCCGATCTGATGCAGTCTGGTGACGGTTTCCATCCACTGCCGTGAATATTATATACTATATACAGTTTAATATATACTATACATAACATATACTATACATAACATATACTATACATAACATATACTAGACATAACATATACTATACATAACATATACTATACATAACATATACTATACATAACATATACTATACATAACATATACTATACATAACATATACTATACATAACATATACTAGACATAACATATACTATACATAACATATACTATACATAACATATACTATACATAACATATACTAGACATTACATATACTATATATAAAATATACTATACATAACATATACTATACATAACATATACTAGACATAACATATACTAGACATAACATATACTATACATAACATATACTATACATAACATATACTAGACATTACATATACTATATATAAAATATACTATACATAACATATACTATACATAACATACATAACATATACTATACATAACATATACTATACATAACATATACTATATATAACATATACTATACATAACATATACTATACATAACATACATAACATATACTATACATAACATATACTATACATAACATATACTATATATAACATATACTATACATAACATATACTATACATAACATACATAACATATACTATACATAACATATACTATACATAACATATACTATATATAAAATATACTATACATAACATATACTAGACATAACATATACTATATATAAAATATACTATACATAACATATACTAGACATAACATATACTATATATAAAATATACTATACATAACATATACTATACATAACATATACTATATATAAAATATACTATACATAACATATACTAGACATAACATATACTATATATAAAATATACTATACATAACATATACTAGACATAACATATACTATATATAAAATATACTATACATAACATATACTATACATAACATATACTATATATAAAATATACTATACATAACATATACTAGACATAACATATACTATATATAAAATATACTATACATAACATATACTAGACATAACATATACTATATATAAAATATACTATACATAACATATACTAGACATAACATATACTATATATAAAATATACTATACATAACATATACTATACATAACATACATAACATATACTATACATAACATATACTATACATAACATATACTATATATAACATATACTAGACATTACATATACTATATATAAAATATACTATACATAACATATACTATACATAACATACATAACATATACTATACATAACATATACTATACATAACATATACTATATATAAAATATACTATACATAACATATACTAGACATAACATATACTATATATAAAATATACTATACATAACATATACTAGACATAACATATACTATATATAAAATATACTATACATAACATATACTATACATAACATATACTATAAATAACATATACTAGACATAACATACTAGACATAACATATACTATATATAAAATATACTATACATAACATATACTATATATAACATATACTATATATAAAATATACTATACATAACATATACTATACATAACATATACTATATATAACATACATAACATATACTATACATAACATATACTATACATAACATACATAACATATACTATACATAACATATACTATACATAACATATACTATATATAAAATATACTATACATAACATATACTATACATAACATATACTATATATAAAATATACTATACATAACATATACTAGACATAACATATACTATATATAAAATATACTATACATAGCATATACTATATATATAACATATACTATACATAACACATACTATATATAACAAATACTATATAAAACACATACTATATATAACACATACTATATATAGCATATACTATACATAACACATACTATATAAAACACATACTATATATAACATATACTATACATAACACATACTATATATAACATATACTATACATAACACATACTATATATAACATATACTATACATAACACATACTATATAAAACACATACTATATATAACATATACTATATATAACACATACTATATATAACACATACTATATATAACATATACTATATATAATATATACTATACATAACATATACTATATATAACATATACTATACATAACATATACTATACATAACATATACTATATATAACATATACTATATATAACATATACTATACATAACATATACTATATATAACATATACTAGACATAACATATACTATATATAACATATACTATACATAACATATACTATACATAACATATACTATATATAACACATACTATATATAACATATGCTATATATAACACATACTATATATAACTTATACTATATATAACACATACTATATATAACACATGCTATACATAACATATACTATATATAACACATACTATATATAACATATGCTATATATAACACATACTATATATAACACATACTATATATAACATATACTATATATAAAATATACTATACATAACATATACTATACATAACATACATAACATATACTATACATAACATATACTATACATAACATATACTAGACATAACATATACTATATATAAAATATACTATACATAACATATACTATATATAAAATATACTATACATAACATATACTATACATAACATATACTATATATAAAATATACTATACATAACATATACTAGACATAACATATACTATATATAAAATATACTATACATAGCATATACTATATATATAACATATACTATACATAACACATACTATATATAACAAATACTATATAAAACACATACTATATATAACACATACTATATATAACATATACTATACATAACACATACTATATAAAACACATACTATATATAACATATACTATACATAACACATACTATATAAAACACATACTATATATAACATATACTATACATAACACATACTATATATAACATATACTATACATAACACATACTATATAAAACACATACTATATATAACACATACTATATATAACATATACTATACATAACACATACTATACATAACACATACTATACATAACACATACTATATATAACACATACTATATAAAACACATACTATATATAACACATACTATATATAACACATACTATATATAACATATACTATATATAATATATACTATACATAACATATACTATATACAACATATACTATACATAACATATACTATACATAACATATACTATATATAACATATACTATATATAACATATACTATACATAACATATACTATATATAACATATACTAGACATAACATATACTATATATAACATATACTATACATAACATATACTATACATAACATATACTATATATAACACATACTATATATAACATATGCTATATATAACACATACTATATATAACTTATACTATATATAACACATACTATATATAACACATGCTATACATAACATATACTATATATAACACATACTATATATAACATATGCTATATATAACACATACTATATATATAACACATACTATATATAACTTATACTATATATAACATATACTATATATAACACATACTATATATAACATATACTATATATAACATATACTATATATAATATATACTATATACAGTATAACATATACAATATATAATGTCTATAATCAGCTGGTTGGAGCCATTAAAGCACTGCAGAAGAAGAAGAGGTGATTCAAAGAGCTGAGACAGGAAGAATATGTTTCCTGTTAATAAGAGTTTACTATTATTATTATTATTGTTATTATTGTTATTATTATTATTATTGTTATTGTTTATTGTTATTATTGTTATTATTGTTATTGTTATTGTTTTTATTATTATTATTACAGTAATCAGTCGACTGATTACAACCCTACGTAACGCTACGTAACGCTACGTAACCCTACGTAACCCTACGTAGCCCTAAGTAACCCTACGTAGCCCTACGTTACCCTACATTACCCTACGTAACGCTACGTAACGCTACGTAACCCTACGTAGCCCTAAGTAACCCTACGTAGCCCTACGTAACCCTACGTAGCCCTACATTACCCTACGTAACCCTACATTACCCTACGTAACGCTACGTAACCCTACGTAGCCCTACGTTACCCTACATTACCCTACGTAACCCTACGTAACGCTACATTACCCTATGTAACCCTACGTAGCCCTAAGTAACCCTACGTAGCCCTAAGTAACCCTACGTAGCCCTACGTAACCCTACATTACCCTACGTAACGCTACGTAACCCTACGTAGCCCTACGTAACCCTACATTACCCTACGTAACGCTACGTAACCCTACGTAGCCCTACATTACCCTACGTAACGCTACGTAACCCTACGTAGCCCTACGTTACCCTACATTACCCTACGTAACCCTACGTAACGCTACGTAACGCTACATTACCCTACGTAACGCTACATTACCCTACGTAACGCTACATTACCCTACGTAACCCTACGTAGCCCTAAGTAACCCTACATTACCCTACGTAACGCTACGTAACCCTACGTAGCCCTACGTAACCCTACATTACCCTACGTAACGCTACGTAACCCTACATTACCCTACGTAACGCTACGTAACCCTACGTAGCCCTACGTTACCCTACATTACCCTACGTAACGCTACATTACCCTACGTAGCCCTAAGTAACCCTACGTAGCCCTACATTACCCTACGTAGCCCTAAGTAACCCTACGTAGCCCTACATTACCCTACGTAACCCTACATTACCCTACGTAATGCTACGTAACCCTACGTAACCCTACGTAGCCCTACGTTACCCTACATTACCCTACGTAACCCTACATTACCCTACGTAACGCTACGTAGCCCTACGTTACCCTACATTACCCTACGTAACCCTACATTACCCTACGTAACGCTACGTAGCCCTACGTTACCCTACATTACCCTACGTAACCCTACGTAGCCCTACGTTACCCTACATTACCCTACGTAACCCTACATAACGTTATGTAACATTTATTCACTCAGTCTGGGTCTACTTTTAAAACCTGTCTGTCTCTCATAATAAACCTGTCTGTCTCTCCCACTGAATCTGTCTCTCTGTAAAAGCCTGTCTCCCTGACCTGTCTCCCTCTCTCTAAACCTGTCTGTCTGCTGGTGATCTGTCCTCTGGTCCTGGCTCTGCGGTGAATCCTCCTCTCGGTGTCTCTGGGTGATTCTGATTCTGGGATGCTGCTGTTGCTAGGAGACGGAGGCAGAGCAGCTCTGCAGCATCTGAATAATTTTGGTTCACTGAAGGAAGTTTGTCCCTGCTGAGACTCCGTCTGTGCCGCATAAGATCTGTCCAACCTTCAGACCAGAACCAGACCAGAACCAGAACCAGCAGATTGTGGAGACGACGCAGTCAGGTACGACAGCACAACTCCAAAGATACGGTCCAAAGACCGAGAGAAAACATCTGGTGGTGTCAGAAGTGGTCAAGATGAAGGAGGACCAGTATCAGACCAACTGGACACCTGGGAGGGTCAGAAGTTCTGATAGAAGGACTGATATGTGGACGATCCCTCAAACCAGACTGAGCTTCCTCATTAACTCCACTCATGACCCCCTCCCAAGTCCCTTACCTGTGGTTACCTCTGGCCCGATGGTACCGGCCCGTACCCTTACCTGTGGTTACCTCTGGCCCGATGGTACCGGCCCGTACCCTTACCTGTGATTACCTCTGGCCCGATGGTACCGGCCCGTACCCTTACCTGTGGTTACCTCTGGCCCGATGGTACCGGCCCGTACCCTTACCTGTGGTTACCTCTGGCCCGATGGTACCGGCCCGTACCCTTACCTGTGGTTACCTCTGGTCCGATGGTACCGGCCCGTACCCTTACCTGTGGTTACCTCTGGCCCGATGGTACCGGCCCGTACCCTTACCTGTGGTTACCTCTGGCCCGATGGTACCGGCCCGTACCCTTACCTGTGGTTACCTCTGGCCCGATGGTACCGGCCCGTACCCTTACCTGTGATTACCTCTGGCCCGATGGTACCGGCCCGTACCCTTACCTGTGATTACCTCTGGTCCGATGGTACCGGCCCGTACCCTTACCTGTGATTACCTCTGGTCCGATGGTACCGGCCCGTACCCTTACCTGTGGTTACCTCTGGTCCGATGGTACCGGCCCGTACCCTTAGAGCCAGCGGACCAATCAACAGTCAGCTCTCAGATCAGAAACTTTATTGATCTCATCAAACAAGGACAGAAACACGGAGTAGAAACATCAGCAGATTGTTGGTGTGAACTGAGCGCCCCCCCACCCTCTGTGACGTCACAGTGACATCACCGAGGAGGAGGAGTCAGGTTCAGCAGGACTGATTGAGGAATACCAATATATAATATATATATATATACTTATAAAGGTTAAAATAGAAATCTATATAGAGACAGTAGATAACAATAGATACTCTTCAAAATACTATAGAGAATAAAATTATAAATATAAACTCTGATAATTTCTTGTGACTCCGTTCACAAACCGGCCAATCACAGCAGAGGAGGCGGGACTTCTGGATGATGTCACTACTATTGGTCCACGTGTCAGGAAGTGACAAACCTTCATGGAACAGCCTGAAAGGTCAAACCCTGAGAGTACTAGACGTGGGAATGACGTCACAGTGGGGGCGGAGCCACGGTATGATGTCATCAACTGTTTCCTGTTCCAGACCCGTGTGGCGTTCCTACATTCACAACGTTACTATGACGACGAACCTGATTATAAGAAAATGTCTTCAATTATGATTTAATGTCTCATCATGATGTCATGTGATCACGGCACCTCGTTATCACACCTGTCTCCAGGTAATTATGAGACCTGAAACATGGCGTCACATGACCGACACCAACACCTGAGACATGACGTCACATGACCGACACCAACACCTGAGACATGACGTCACATGACCGACACCAACACCTGTGACATCAGAAATTTAAATCTCATTGATGATTGGATGGAAAATGTAGCCCCTCCCACAGAACAGAGGTGTCCTCGGCGTGTGATCGGTTCCTGTCCTCGTCGTGTGATGGACTCCTGTCCTCGGCGTGTGATGGACTCCTGTCCTCGGCATGTGATGGACTCCTGTCCTCGGCGTGTGAACTGTTCCTGTCCTCGGCGTGTGATGGACTCTTGTCCTCGGCGTGTGAACGGTTCCGGTCCTCGGCGTTTGAACTGTTCCTGTCCTCGGCGTGTGATCGGTTCCTGTCCTCGGCGTTTGAACTGTTCCTGTCCTCGGCGTGTGATGGACTCCTGTCCTCGGCGTGTGAACTGTTCCTGTCCTCGGCGTGTGATCGGTTCCTGTCCTCGGCGTTTGAACTGTTCCTGTCCTCGGCGTGTGATGGACTCTTGTCCTCGGCGTGTGAACGGTTCCTGTCCTCGGCGTGTGATTGACTCCTGTCCTCGGCGTGTGATCGGTTCCTGTCCTCGGCGTGTGATGGACTCCTGTCCTCGGCGTGTGAACTGTTCCTGTCCTCGGCGTGTGATCGGTTCCTGTCCTCGGCGTTTGAACTGTTCCTGTCCTCGGCGTGTGATGGACTCTTGTCCTCGGCGTGTGAACTGTTCCTGTCCTCGGCGTGTGATGGACTCCTGTCCTCGGCGTGTGAACTGTTCCTGTCCTCGGCGTGTGATCGGTTCCTGTCCTCGGCGTTTGAACTGTTCCTGTCCTCGGCGTGTGATGGACTCTTGTCCTCGGCGTGTGATCGGTTCCTGTCCTCGGCGTGTGATCGGCTCCTGTCCTCGGCGTGTGAACGGTTACTGTCCTCGGCGTGTGATTGGTTCCTGTTTTCGGCGTGTGATTGGTTCCTGTCCTCATGTGATTGGTTCCTGTCCTCGGCGTGTGATCGGTTCCTGTCCTCTGCGTGTGAACAGTTCCTGTCCTCTGCGTGTGAACAGTTCCTGTCCTCGGCGTGTGATCGGTTCCTGTCCTCGGCGTGTGAATGGTTCCTGTTTTCGGCGTGTGATTGGTTCCTGTCCTCATGTGATTGGTTCCTGTCCTCGGCGTGTGATCGGTTCCTGTCCTCGGCGTGTGAACTGTTACTGTCCTCGGCGTGTGATCGGTTCCTGTCCTCGGCGTGTGAACTGTTACTGTCCTCGGCGTGTGATCGGTTCCTGTCCTCGGCGTGTGAACTGTTACTGTCCTCGGCGTGTGAACGGTTCCTGTCCTCGGCGTGTGATCGGTTCCTGTCCTCGGCGTGTGATCGGTTCCTGTCCTCGGCGTGTGAACTGTTCCTGTCCTCGGCGTGTGAACAGTTCCTGTCATCGGCGTGTGACTGGTTCCTGTCCTCGGCGTGTGATCGGTTCCTGTCCTCGGCGTGTGAACTGTTGCTGTCCTCGGCGTGTGAACTGTTACTGTCCTCGGCGTGTGAACGGTTCCTGTCCTCGGCGTGTGAACGGTTCCTGTCCTCGGCGTGTGAACGGTTCCTGTCCTCGGTATGTGAACGGTTCCTGTCCTCGGTATGTGAACGGTTCCTGTCCCCGGCGTGTGAACAGTTCCTGTCCTCGGCGTGTGAACGGTTCCTGTCCTCGGCGTGTGAACGGTTCCTGTCCTCGGCGTGTTTGAACATCAGGATGGAGTTGTAGATTTTGAGGGCGGGGCCAAGTTTGATTGACATGACCCTGACGATGTCCCGTTGGGTGAGCAGAAGGAAGGCCCGCCCATCGATTTGCTAGACAGACAGAAGCAGGAACCAATCAGATCACAGCAGGTTCAATGTGATGTCATTAAATCTACAGCAGTTGATTGGTCGACTCACCTCGTCTCTGAACTGTTTGGCCTGTTCCTCACAGCCGGGGAGGGACTCGATGAAGTCTGACACCTGCAGAGAGACAGACAGGTTAGAGAGACAGAGAGACAGGTTAGAGAGAGACAGACAGGTTAGAGAGAGAGAGAGAGAGAGAGAGAGAGAGAGAGAGAGAGAGAGAGAGACAGGTCAGAGAGAGAGAGAGACAGGTTAGAGAGAGACAGACAGGTTAGAGAGAGACAGGTTAGACAGAGAGAGAGACAGGTCAGAGAGAAAAAGAGACAGGTCAGAGAGACAGATAGACAGGTTAGAGAGAGACAGACAGGTTAGAGAGAGAGAGAGAGAGACAGAGACAGGTCAGAGAGAGAGAGAGACAGGTTAGAGAGAGACAGACAGGTTAGAGAGAGAGACAGGTTAGAGAGAGACAGACAGGTTAGAGAGAGAGAGACAGAGACAGGTCAGAGAGAGACAGAGAGACAGCTCTGTCCAGAGACAAGTGGAGACAGAGAGACAGCTCTGTCCACAGAGACAAGTGGAGACAGAGAGACAGCTCTGTCCACAGAGACAGGTGGAGACAGAGAGACAGCTCTGTCCAGAGACAAGTGGAGACAGAGAGACAGCTCTGTCCAGAGACAGGTGGAGACAGAGAGACAGCTCTGTCCAGAGACAGGTGGAGACAGAGAGACAGCTCTGTCCAGAGACAGGTGGAGACAGAGAGACAGCTCTGTCCACAGAGACAGGTGGAGACAGAGAGACAGCTCTGTCCACAGAGACAGGTGGAGACAGAGAGACAGCTCTGTCCAGAGACAGGTGGAGACAGAGAGACAGCTCTGTCCAGAGACAGGTGGAGACAGAGAGACAGCTCTGTCCAGAGACAGGTGGAGACAGAGAGACAGCTCTGTCCAGAGACAGGTGGAGACAGAGAGACAGCTCTGTCCACAGAGACAGGTGGAGACAGAGAGACAGCTCTGTCCAGAGACAAGTGGAGACAGAGAGACAGCTCTGTCCAGAGACAGGTGGAGACAGAGAGACAGCTCTGTCCAGAGACAGGTGGAGACAGAGAGACAGCTCTGTCCAGAGACAGGTGGAGACAGAGAGACAGCTCTGTCCACAGAGACAGGTGGAGACAGAGAGACAGCTCTGTCCACAGAGACAGGTGGAGACAGAGAGACATTTCCTGCTTCAATGTAGCACATACGACCAAATTAGGGAAAAATTCTTTACAAAAAGTAAATGTAAACTCCCAGATGTTGATTCCCTCTCTGACCAAAATAAAATAGAACATCTACTCTGAGAGAATGGAGTCATCAGCATAGAAGCTGCAGGAGACGTCAGTGATGTCACAGCCTGAGAGACAGATGGAACTCACTCTGCCTGTTATTTACTCTACTTCAGGGTTTGTTGGTTTTTATTTGGGGGTTTTATATATACATTTGATATTGCAATATATTGTTATTAATTGTTTTTATCTGTTTGTTTTACTGACTTATTTCTGTATTGTTTTCTACCATTTCCATGTTCTTTTTAAATATCTATATATTGTAATTTGCTTAATGAATTGTATTTATGTGTATATATATGTTTTTGTTTTTATTCTGTTATTATTATTATTATTATTATTGAATTGAAGCTTTGGCAATATTGTTCACCTGACAGTCATGATCAATAAAGCAAATTGAATTGAGAGAGAGAGAGAGACGAGAGAGAGAGAGAGAGAGAGAGACAGGTTAGAGAGAGAGAGAGAGAGAGACAGGTTAGAGAGAGAGAGAGAGAGAGAGAGAGACAGGTTAGAGAGAGAGAGAGAGAGGAGAGAGACAGGTGAGAGAGAGAGAGAGAGGAGAGACAGAGAGAGAGAGAGAGAGAGAGAGAGACAGGTTAGAGAGAGAGAGAGAGAGAGACAGGTTAGAGAGAGAGAGAGACAGAGAGAGAGACAGGTTAGAGAGAGAGAGAGAGAGAGAGAGAGAGACAGGTTAGGAGAGAGAGAGAGAGAGAGAGAGAGAGAGACAGGTTA
>NW_027428183.1:140861-166473 GCF_043250625.1 Sebastes fasciatus | reverse complement strand
AAACTAGATTAAAGCTTGATTTATACTTCTGCGTTGAATCGACGCCGTAGCCTGACGTGCACCTCTCCAGAAATGTAACTACACGTCGCGGCGACGCAGACCGCAACAGCTGTGATTGGTCCAGTCTCTCAGCGATGCTGAGCGACCAGGACCAAGTTCTACTTCTCTCTGCCTCCATCTTTTCAATGTTTGTTCACAACAAATCCACTCAGATATATTTTCTCTTTTCGGCGTTGCAGTAATGTAAAAGTTCTGTGGTTCAACAGTTATTAGCTCCAACTCCCTCAGTTTCTGTTTGTAGTACAAGAAGAAGAAGAAACTCATAGAGACGCCGCCGCCAACTAGCGGTTTGGTGGTGTAATTGCAGAGCAACACAAACACAGCAGGCACAACTTTATTGCGGAGTGACACCAAGTGGAATGAATATATATCTTGTCTTTTTCAAAGCCTGCAGTGAAGAGAAAGGTTGGTGACGAGCACAGACAATTTCAGGAAAAGTGGGAGACGCAATAGAGGCCATGTTCAGAAGAACCGTTCATGTTCTTCAATGTTCCATTCATGTTCAGGACAGTTCATGTTCAGAAGAACCCATTCAAGTTAAAGAACTGTTAATAATGACGTTTGAGAAGATTGTTGTTTTTTTTAACAAAGCTTTTTTTGTGGAATACCTGATGCGGCCCAGCCTCACCCAGACTCTGCCTCCAGCGGCCCCCAGGTAAATTGAGTTTGAGACCACTGGGTTAGAGAGAGAGAGAGAGAGAGAGAGATAGACAGGTTAGAGAGAGACAGACAGGTTAGAGAGACAGACAGGTTAGAGACAGAGAGACAGGTTAGAGAGAGAGAGACAGGTCAGAGACAGAGAGACAGGTTAGAGAGAGAGACAGGTCAGAGACAGAGAGACAGGTTAGAGAGAGACAGACAGGTTAGAGAGACAGACAGGTTAGAGACAGAGAGACAGGTTAGAGAGAGAAAGACAGGTCAGAGACAGAGAGACAGGTTAGAGAGAGAGACAGGTCAGAGACAGAGAGACAGGTTAGTGAGAGACAGACAGATGGAGACCTGCTGGACGCTCCAGTGTTGGACGGTCTCTGGTTGGACTCCGGTGACTCCCGGCAGCAGTTTGCCGTGTTGCTCCCAGCAGAGAGAGAGAGACAGGTCTCGTCCTGGCTGAGGAGACATGGCCGACAGGAAGACAGACTGGTGGAGGACGGCCTGCAGACTGGACTCTGCTGCTGGAGAGACAGACAGGTTTACTCAACTGTCTCACCCCACGGGGCAGTGAGACAGTTCACTCTACAGACAGACAGACAGGTTTCCTCCTGTCTGTCTGTCTGTAGACTGACCTGTCTCACCCCACTGGGTAGTGAGACAGGCATCAGTCCTTCAGAGGGTAACTCAACACAGCAGTTACTATGGAGAGCTGTTTCCATGGAAACAGTCACCTCATCTGACCGTTGTTTCCATGGAGACCGAGGGAGGATGCTGAGTGTCTCCATGACAACAGAACTGTGTTTTTATGTAAGTGACCCTTTACAGCGTTACATTACCTGATCACCTGATCACCTGATCACCTGACCACCTGATCACCTGTCTACTATACCTGTACCTGTCTACTGTACCTGTCTACTGTACCTGTCTACTATACCTGTACCTGTCTACTGTACCTGTCTACTGTACCTGTCTACTATACCTGTACCTGTCTACTGTACCTGTCTACTGTACCTGTCTACTATACCTGTACCTGTCTACTGTACCTGTCTACTGTACCTGTCTACTATACCTGTACCTGTCTACTGTACCTGTCTACTATACCTGTACCTGTCTACTGTACCTGTCTACTATACCTGTACCTGTCTACTGTACCTGTCTACTATACCTGTACCTGTCTACTGTACCTGTCTACTGTACCTGTCTACTATGCCTGTACCTGTCTACTGTACCTGTACCTGTCTACTGTACCTGTCTACTATACCTGTACCTGTCTACTGTACCTGTCTACTGTACCTGTCTACTGTACCTGTACCCGTCTACTTTACCTGTCTACTATACCTGTACCTGTCTACTGTACCTGTCTACTGTACCTGTACCCGTCTACTCTACCTGTCTACTGTACCTGTCTACTGTACCTGTACCCGTCTACTCTACCTGTCTACTGTACCTGTCTACTGTACCTGTACCCGTCTACTCTACCTGTCTACTGTACCTGTCTACTGTACCTGTACCCGTCTACTGTACCTGTCTACTGTACCCGTCTACTGTACCTGTCTACTGTACCTGTCTACTGTACCTGTACCTGTCTACTGTACCTGTACCTGTCTACTCTACCTGTCTACTCTACCTGTCTACTGTACCTGTCTACTGTACCCGTCTACTGTACCTGTCTACTGTACCTGTACCTGTCTACTGTACCCGTCTACTGTACCTGTCTACTGTACCTGTCTACTGTACCTGTCTACTATACCTGTCTACTGTACCTGTCTACTATACCTGTCTACTATACCTGTCTACTATACCTGTCAACTGTACCTGTCTACTATACCTGTCTACTATACCTGTCTACTGTACCTGTCTACTATACCTGTCTACTATACCTGTCTACTATACCTGTCTACTGTACCTGTACCTGTCTACTGTACCCGTCTACTGTACCTGTCTACTGTACCCGTCTACTGTACCTGTCTACTGTACCTGTACCTGTCTACTGTACCTGTCTACTGTACCTGTCTACTGTACCCGTCTACTGTACCTGTCTACTGTACCTGTACCTGTCTACTGTACCCGTCTACTGTACCTGTCTACTGTACCTGTCTACTGTACCTGTCTACTGTACCTGTCTACTATACCTGTCTACTATACCTGTCTACTATACCTGTCTACTATACCTGTCAACTGTACCTGTCTACTATACCTGTCTACTATACCTGTCTACTGTACCTGTCTACTGTACATGTCTACTGTACCTGTACCTGTCTACTGTACCCGTCTACTGTACCTGTCTACTGTACCTGTCTACTGTACCTGTCTACTATACCTGTCAACTGTACCTGTCTACTATACCTGTCTACTATACCTGTCTACTGTACCTGTCTACTGTACATGTCTACTGTACCTGTACCTGTCTACTGTACCCGTCTACTGTACCTGTCTACTGTACCTGTCTACTGTACCTGTCTACTATACCTGTTTACTGTACCTGTCTACTGTACATGTACCTGTCTACTGTACCCGTCTACTGTACCTGTCTACTGTACCTGTCTACTATACCTGTCTACTGTACCTGTCTACTGTACATGTACCTGTCTACTGTACCCGTCTACTGTACCTGTCTACTGTACCCGTCTACTGTACCTGTCTACTGTACCTGTACCTGTCTACTGTACCCGTCTACTATACCTGTCTACTGTACCTGTCTACTGTACATGTCTACTGTACCTGTACCTGTCTACTGTACCTGTCTACTATACCTGTACCTGTCTACTGTACCTGTCTACTATACCTGTACCTGTCTACTGTACCTGTACATGTCTACTGTACCTGTCTACTATACCTGTACCTGTCTACTGTACCTGTACCTGTCTACTGTACCTGTCTACTATACCTGTACCTGTCTACTGTACCTGTCTACTGTACCTGTACCTGTCTACTGTACCTGTCTACTATACCTGTACCTGTCTACCTGTCTACTCTACCTGTCTACTGTACCTGTCTACTCTACCTGTCTACTGTACCTGTCTACTATACCTGTACCTGTCTACTCTACCTGTCTACTGTACCTGTCTACTCTACCTGTCTACTGTACCTGTCTACTATACCTGTACCTGTCTACTGTACCTGTCTACTGTACCTGTCTACTCTACCCGTCTACAGTACCTGTCTACTGTACCTGTCTACTATACCTGTCTACTGTACCTGTCTACTGTACCTGTCTACTGTACCTGTACCTGTCTACTGTACATGTCTACTGTACCTGTCTACTGTACCTGTCTACTATACCTGTACCTGTCTACTGTACCCATCTTCTGTACCTGTACCTGTCTACTGTACCTGTCTACTGTACCTGTCTACTATACCTGTACCTGTCTACTGTACCTGTCTACTGTACCCGTCTACTATACCTGTACCTGTCTACTATACCTGTACCCGTCTACTGTACCCGTCTACTATACCTGTACCTGTCTACTGTACCTGTCTACTGTACCTGTACCTGTCTATTGTACCTGTCTACTGTACCTGTACCTGTCTACTGTACCTGTCTACTATACCTGTACCTGTCTACTGTACCTTTCTACTGTACCCGTCTACTGTACCTGTCTACTCTACCTGTACCTGTCTACTCTACCTGTCTACTCTACCTGTCTACGCTACCTGTCTACTGTACCTGGGCCGAGGGCTCTGATGTGAAGCTCCTCCTCTTCCTGTTTCACACGGAGGTATTTGGTTGGCTGGGACAGTCTGGGGGCGGAGCCAGCAGAGAGCAGGAGGTGATGATGAAACAGAGCTGAATCAATGAGCTGATTGGTGGATTCAGTATATATATATATAAAATGGGTCCTCATATCTTATTGATCAGACGATTAATCAATAAACTAACTGATAACTGATCATGGAGGCTGTTCTTACAACACATCTAGAACTACAGTTCCCATAATGCTTTGGGATATGTAAACAACAGTCTCACCTGTCCGTCTGTCTCACCTGTCTGTCTGTCCTACTGTCTGTCTGTCTGTCTGTCTCACCTGTCCGTCAGTCTCACCTGTCTGTCTGTTTGTCTGTCTCACCTGTCTGTCTGTCCTACTGTCTGTCTGTCTGTCTGTCTGTCTGTCTGTCTGTCTCACCTGTCCGTCAGTCTCACCTGTCTGTCTGTCTGTCTGTCTGTCTGTCCTACTGTCTGTCTGTCTGTCTGTCTCACCTGTCCGTCAGTCTCACCTGTCTGTCTGTCTGTCTGTTTGTCTGTCTGTTTGTCTGTCTCACCTGTCTGTCTGTCTGTCTGTCTGTCTCACCTGTCCGTCAGTCTCACCTGTCTGTCTGTCCTACTGTCTGTCTGTCTCACCTGTCCGTCAGTCTCACCTGTCTGTCTGTTTGTCTGTCTGTCTGTCTGTCTGTCTGTCTCACCTGGCTGTCTGTCTGTCTGTCTCACCTGTCCGTCAGTCTCACCTGTCTGTCTGTTTGTCTGTCTCACCTGTTCGTCTTTCCTACTGTCTGTCTGTCTGTCTGTCTGTCTGTCTGTCTGTCTGTCTGTCTGTGTCACCTGTCCGTCAGTCTCACCTGTCCGTCAGTCTCACCTGTCTGTCTGTTTGTCTGTCTCACCTGTTCGTCTTTCCTACTGTCTGTCTGTCTGTCTGTCTGTCTGTCTCACCTGTCCGTCAGTCTCACCTGTCTGTCTGTCCTACTGTCTGTCTGTCTTTCTGTCTCACCTGTCCGTCAGTCTCACCTGTCTGTCTGTCTGACCTGTCTGTCTGTCTCACCTGTCCGTCTGTCTTCTTCTCTTCCCCAGAGGAAGCAGCAGAGTCTCGTCTCTGGGCTCCATCTTCACCTGGACACTCCTCCTGCTCAACAGAGAGACAGACAGGTAGAGAGACAGACAGGTAGAGAGACAGAGTTAGAGAGATAGACAGGTAGACAGACAGACAGACAGGTAGAGAGACAGATAGGTAGAGAGACTGACAGGTAGAGAGATAGACAGGTAGAGCGACAGACAGGTAAAGAGAGAGACAGACAGGTAGAGAGAGAGAGTTAGAGAGATAGACAGGTAGAGAGACAGACCGGTAGAGAGACAGACAGGTAGACAGACAGACAGGTAAAGAGAGAGACAGACAGGTAGACAGGTAGAGAGACAGACCGGTAGACAGACAGGTAGGTAGAGAGATAATAAATACTCATTGAACTCAATCAATCGCCTACTAAAGATCAGGTTACCTGTCTGACTGGTTGCCGTGGTGATATATGCTGACAGGAACGAGGGTGATGACTCTCTCTCCTCCCAGCCTATCAGGAAGCACCACCTCCTTACGCATATTAATGTCCGAGTACGGACAGCCGAAGGCACTGGGTGAGAGACAAACATGACTCAGCAGACACAAAACATGACTCAGCAGACACAAAACATGACTCAGCAGACACAAAACATGACTCAGCTGACAGAAAAATGACTCAGCACAAAGAAAACATGACTCAGCAGACAGAAAAAATTTACTCAGCAGACAGAAAACATGACTCAGCAGACAGAAACACGACTCAGTACACAGAAACATTACTCAGCAGACACAAAACACGACTCAGCAGACAGAAAACATGACTCGGCAGGTGTGAATGTACCTGTGGTGTCCGGTGTATTTGGCTCCTTTAATGTGTCCAACTCCTCGGCAGCCTGGAGTGGGACAGACACCCTGAGAGACAGACAGGGGAGGCCAACCTGTCTCACACACACAGAGGGAACAGAAACACTGTTAGTAGCATTAAAGGTCACATATTATGCTCATTTCCAGGTTCATAGATGTATTTTAATGTTGCACTAGAACATGTTTACATGCTGCAATGTTCAAAAAACCCTTTATTCTTCTCATACTGCAGCCTGAGTCTGCCTGCCTCAGAGCCTAATTCAGCCTCTGTCTGAAAACCACTGATTCACAGCCTGTCTCCTCCCACTCTGCTCTGATTGGTCAGCGTTTTCTGTCAATCAAACTTCCTCAACAACAGCGTCACCCTCCCCCTCCCTCCCGGAGCAGCTCTCTAGAGAGAGACGAGTGGAGAGATAGCAGCTAGAATAGAGCTTATAAACCACTTTAAAGTTTATAAACCAGAAACTTCACCCAGCGCACGTTACCGGAGGAATCTGATCAGAAATCGGCGACACATGATGAACATCTGCGGTCCAGATTCCAGGTTTTCCTGACGGTTTCTCTCAGGTAAATAATACTGTTTATATCTCTGTTAGTTAACTCAGTGTTTACCTCATGCATCAACTCTGTAAACCGTAAACATACACTCTGTTTTACGTCTGTCTTTACAGATCCATCTGTGAGAAATGACCGACAGAATCATCCCAGAGGAGAGCAGATAGCTGAAAGCAGATGGCTCTGTTTACATGGAGATACAGAGCTAACCCGGTAGCATGTAGCTAACCCGTTAGCATGTAGCTACATGCTAACGGGTTAGCTCTGTATCTCCCATCTGCTGAGAGCAGATAGCTGAGAGCAGACAGCTGTGAGCAGACAGCTGAGAGCAGACAGCTGTGAGCAGACAGCTGAGAGCAGACAGCTGAGAGCAGACAGCTGAGAGCAGACAGCTGAGAGCAGACAGCTGAGAGCAGATAGCTGAGAGCAGATGGGAGATACAGAGCTAACCCGTTAGCATGTAGCTACATGCTAACGGGTTAGCTACATGCTACCGCTATGACACGGTGTGTAAACACAGCGACCATCAGGGTGGAAAATAGAAGATGTGAAACAGTAGTCAGTTCATTATTTCTGCTAAAAGATAAATGTATGGAAGATCAGAGTAATGGTATATTATTTACAGTAGTAGCTGTCTCTGTGTTACCATGACTACAGACCACCGGAGCTTAGCTTACCATAGTTTACCAGAGCTGAAGACTTTCTCCTGTACCATGTTAACATAACTAACTAACAGGTGAGATGATTACAAATGCTGTGAATAATTAATATTGTCATCTGTCAACTCAAATAAAGTTTGACTGTGAAACAGAAATGTGTTGTGTTGCTTACAAGTCACTATTTACTCCCTGTACTCTGCTACATGCATGACATCAAATATATATAATATATAAATATCATCTGTTTAAACAGTGTAATTACATAAAGCCTTTGTGAAAGAACATGTTATATTTAGATGATGGGAGTACATGAAGCCTGTTCTGCTGGTTCTTGCAGACTTTGCTCAAGTTCGGTTGAGGAGGAGAGACAGTGACGCGCTGTGGGGCGGGGTCAGCTACTGAAGGTTCTCTCTGGTTCGACCAGGAAACCCTTATATGGCTTGCATTTCTCTAATGACGTCAGAAGAGAAGGAAAAAAAGCGATTTTTTTTTCTGCACCCATTTCCGGACAAACGGAGGAGGAGAAAAAGAGAGAGGATGGTCTTTTATGATACTATGGTGGCCTGTAGACACACTGGGGACAGATATTGATGTTTAAAAGACATGGAAAAGTGCATTTTGCATAATAGGTGACCTTTAAGCCTGTCTCTCTCCCTCTGACCTGTCTGTCTGACCTGTCTCTCTGACCTGTCTCTCTCTCTCTCTGACCTGTCTGTCTGACCTGTCTCTCTCTCTCTCTGACCTGTCTCTCTCTCTCTGACCTGTCTCTCTCTCTCTCTGACCTGTCTGTCTGACCTGTCTCTCTCTCTCTGACCTGTCTCTCTCTCTCTGACCTGTCTCTCTCTCTCTCTGACCTGTCTGTCTGACCTGTCTGTCTCTCTCTGACCTGTCTGTCTGACCTGTCTCTCTCTCTCTCTGACCTGTCTCTCTCTCTCTGACCTGTCTGTCTGACCTGGGGGGGGTTCCAGTGGGTGTCCCGTGCGTTGACACCAGCCGACAGGATGAAGGTCACAGAGGTCGCTGTCACTCCAGAGGTCAAACTGCTCCGACCAGCCGTCGTAATGAACCTGCAGGTAAACACACCTGGTGACATCATCACACACCTAATGACATCACACAGGTACACAGACAGGTAGACAGACAGGTCCAAAGTACCTTCACCCTGTAGTCTTCTGTATCTGTTACCGTGGCGACGCGGACCAACATGGGGTTCCTCCTGTCCACCGCCTCCAGCTTCTGGTTGCCCCGGAAACCATGAGGAGCTCTCTGATTGGACGAAAAGTCATTGACACCTGTCAATCATCAGCTCACTGAGTGACAGGTTCTCTGCCTCCTTGTTTCCTTCTCTACCTCCTTGTTCCCTTCTCTACCTCCTTGTTCCCTTCTCTACCTCCTTGTTCACTTCCCTTCCTCCTTGTTTCCTTCTCTACCTCCTTGTTCCATTCCCTTCCTTGTCTCCTTCTCTACCTCCTTGTTCCCTTCTCTACCTCCTTGTTCACTTCCCTTTCTCCTTGTTTCCTTCTCTACCTCCTTGTTTCCTTCTCTACCTCCTTGTTCCATTCCCTTCCTTGTTTCCTTCTCTACCTCCTTGTTCCCTTCTCTACCTCCTTGTTCACTTCCCTTCCTCCTTGTTTCCTTCTCTACCTCCTTGTTTCCTTCTCTACCTCCTTGTTTCCTTCTCTACCTCCTTGTTTCCTCACCAGAGTGAAGGCTGAACAGGGTGCGGCGGTGGTTCTGGTCTCCAGCAGGTATTCCTCCCACAGGAAGTTCTCCGGGTTCAGGTGACCTGAAAAACACAAGTACTGATAAGTACTCAGAGTACTACGTAGTGTATCCTGTGTGTACTTGTGTGTACTACGTAGTGTATACTGTGTGTACTTGTGTGTACTACAGAGAGTATACTGTGTGTACTTGTGTGTACTACAGAGAGTATACTGTGTGTACTTGTGTGTACTACAGAGAGTATACTGTGTGTACTTGTGTGTACTACAGAGTATACTGTGTGTACTTGTGTGTACTACAGAGAGTATACTGTGTGTACTTGTGTGTACTACAGAGAGTATACTGTGTGTACTTGTGTGTACTACAGAGTGTATCCTGTGTGTACTTGTGTGTACTACAGAGTGTATCCTGTGTGTACTTGTGTGTACTACAGAGAGTATACTGTGTGTACTTGTGTGTACTACAGAGAGTATACTGTGTGTACTTGTGTGTACTACAGAGTATACTGTGTGTACTTGTGTGTACTACAGAGTGTATCCTGTGTGTACTTGTACCCTGAGGAGCGGTGAGAGGTCGTCCTTGTTCTTCACACCAGCCCACAGGATGGATGTACGGACTGCTGCTGTCACACCTGATCAATCAATAATCAATAAGTATTGATCAGCCCACAGGATGGATGTACGGACTGCTGCTGTCACACCTGATCAATCAATAATCAATAAGTATTGATCAGCCCACAGGATGGATGTACGGACTGCTGCTGTCACACCTGATCAATCAATAATCAATAAGTATTGATCAGCCCACAGGATGGATGTACGGTGAATACAACTACCTCTACTACTAGTACCTCTACTAGTACTACTACTAGTACCTCTACAACTACTAGTACCTCTACTAGTAGTACTACTACTACTACTACTACTAGTACCTCTACTACTACTAGTACCTCTACTACTACTAGTACTACTACTACTAGTACTACTACTACTACTAGTACTACTACTACTACTACTACCTCTACTACTACTAGTACTACTACTACTACTACTACTAGTACCTCTACTACTACTACCTCTGCTACTACTAGTACTACTACTACTACTAGTACCTCTACTACTACTAGTACTGCTACTACTACTACTACTACTACTACCTCTACTACTACTAGTACTACTAGTACTGCTACTACTACTACTACTACTACTACTACTAGTACTACTACTACTACTACTACCTCTACTACTACTAGTACTACTACTACTACTACTACCTCTACTACTACTAGTACTACTACTACTACTACCTCTACTACTACTAGTACTACTACTACTACTACTACCTCTACTACTACTACTACTACTACCTCTACTACTACTAGTACTACTGCTACTACTACCTCTACTACTACTACTACTACTACTACTAGTACTACTGCTACTACTACCTCTACTACTACTAGTACTACTACTACTACCTCTACTACTACTAGTACCTCTACTACTACTACCTCTACTACTACTAGTACTACTGCTACTACTACCTCTACTACTACTAGTACTACTACTACTACTAATAATAATAATAATAATATATTGGATTTATATAGCGCTTTATAATATTCTCAAAGACGCTTTAACATAGTCGGGGGGGAAAACGGTGTGAGACAGACAGACAGGAGACGAACGACAAAAAGCGACATACACAGGAACAATCACATCCAGACACACGGACTGATGGGGAGGGGAAGGAGGCTACGGGTAAGCAGAGGAGAAGAGATGTGTTTTGAGGCGGGACTGGAATGTGGTGAGGGAATCGGAGTCTCTGATGAGATTGGGGAGTGAGTTCCAGAGCTTGGGAGCTGCCCTGGAGAATGCTCTGTCCCCAAAGCTGCGGAGTTTGGACGTGGGGGTGGAGAGTAAACCAGCTGAGGTGGATCTGAGGGACCGTTGAGGTTGGTAGGGGGAGAGGAGTTCAGAGAGATAGGGGGGTGCAAGTTGGTGGAGGGCTTTGTAGGTGAGGGTCAGGATTTTGTAGGAGATCCGGTGGGAGGCGGGGAGCCAGTGAAGGTCTTTCAGGACTGGGGTGATATGATGCCATGATTTGGTGTGGGTGAGGAGTCGGGCAGCTGCATTCTGGACCAGTTGTAATTTATTGATGGAGGTGTTGCTGATGCCGTAGAGGAGTGAGTTGCAATAGTCAAGGTGGGAGGAGATGAAGGCGTGGATGAGTTTCTCTGCTGTAGGGGGTGTGAGGGACGGACGGATTTTTGCGATATTGCGAAGGTGGAAGAAGGATATTTTGACCAGGTGGCGGATGTGGGGCTCGAGGGAGAGGGTGGAGTCGAAGATCACGCCAAGGTTACGTACCTGGGGGGAGGGGGAAACAGAAGTGCCATCGATGTTGAGTGTGAGGTTGTTGGTTTTGGTGAGGGTGGATTTGGAGCCGATGAGGAGGAGTTGTGTTTTGTCGCTGTTGAGTTTTAGAAAGTTCTGTTGCATCCAGGCTTTAATTGCAGAGAGGCAGGAGTTGATGTGGGAGAGCGGTGGGTTGTGAGGGGTGTTGGTGCTGAGGTAGATCTGAGTGTCGTCAGCATAGCAGTGGAAGTCCAGGTTGAAGTGGCGTAGGATCTGACCGAGGGGGAATAAGTAGATTATGAACAGGAGTGGACCGAGTACAGAGCCTTGGGGGACACCTTGTGTGACTGTGGATGTGGCAGAGGAGTTGTTGTGAAGGGAGATGAAGTGCGATCTGTTGGTGAGGTATGACTGGAGCCAGCTGAGTGCAGTACCTTCGATACCGATGTCTTGGAGTCTGGTGAGAAGAATGTTGTGACTCACGGTATCGAAGGCTGCACTCAGGTCCAGGAGGATGAGGATGTTGAGGGCTCCGGTGTCAGCAGAGGTGAGGAGGTTATTGAGGACTTGGAGGAGTGCAGTTTCTGTGCTGTGGAGGGGGCGAAAGCCGGATTGGAGGGGTTCAAGCAGGTTGTTGGAATGCAGGTGGGATTGGAGCTGGGTGGAGACGAGGCGTTCGAGGGTTTTGGAGAGGAAGGGGAGGTTGGAGATAGGGCGGTAGTGATTGAGACAGGAGGGGTCCAGACCAGGTTTCTTGAGTGTGGGGGTGACAGCAGCAGTTTTGAAGGCTGAGGGGACAGTTCCATGGGACAGTGAGGAGTTGAAGAGGTCGGTGAGGTAGGGGCATAGGACAGGGAGGCAGGACTTCAGCAGGGGGGTCAGGAGGGGGTCCAGGGAGCAGGTGGTGGGTTTGGATGTGCTGATGAGTTTGGCAATGGTTGCTGAGTCAACAGGGTCGAACCGGGAGAGGCGGTGCTGGGGGGGAGGGGTCAGGGGGTCCAGAGGGATGGAGAGAAAAGGGGTCGGTGTGGTTGCTGCTGGGTCAGACACGGGGAGCAGTGAGTTGTTGATGGTGGTGATTTTGTCGCTGAAGAACTGAAGGAATGAGTTACATAGATCAGGTGAGGGGTCAGAGAGGGGGTTGGCACGAGGCTTGAGGAGAGTGTTGACAGTGGAGAAGAGGGTTCGGGGGTTACGGGTGGGGTCATTGATGATGGTGGAGAAGTAGTCAGATTTGGCAGCAGTGATGGCGTCTTTGTAGGTGATGAGGTGAGATTTGTAGGCTTCGAGGTGAACAGTGAGTGATGACTTTCTCCAGAGGCGTTCAAGTTGGCGGCCGGTCTGTTTGAGTTTTCTGAGGTGGGGTGTGAACCAGGGGGAGGAGGTGTACTACTAGTACTGCTACTACTACTACTACTACTACTACTACTACTACTACTAGTACCTCTACTACTACTACCTCTACTAGTACTACTACTACTACTACTTCTACTACTACTACTACTAGTACCTCTACTACTACTACCTCTACTAGTACTACTACTACTACTACTTCTACTACTACCTCTACTACTACTAGTACTACTACTACTACTACTACTACTAGTACCTCTACTACTACTACTAGTACCTCTACTACTAGTACTACTAGTACTACTACTACTACTACTAGTACCTCTACTACTACTACTACTACCTCTACTACTACTAGTACTACTAGTACTACTACTACTACTACTACTACCTCTACTACTACTAGTACCTCTACTACTACTACTACTACCTCTACTACTACTAGTACTACTAGTACTACTACTACTACTACTACTACCTCTACTACTACTAGTACTACTACTACTACTACTTCTACTACTACCTCTACTACTACTAGTACTACTACTACTACTACTACTACTACTAGTACCTCTACTACTACTACTAGTACCTCTACTACTACTACTACTAGTACTACTAGTACTACTACTACTACTACTAGTACCTCTACTACTACTACTACTACCTCTACTACTACTAGTACTACTAGTACTACTACTACTACTACTACTACCTCTACTACTACTAGTACTACTACTACTACTACTACTACTACCTCTACTATTGCTACTACTAGTACTACTACTACTACTACTAGTACCTCTACTACTACTACTAGTACCTCTACTACTACTACTACTACTACTAGTACTACTACTACTACTACTAGTACCTCTACTACTACTACTAGTACCTCTACTACTACTACTACTACTAGTACCTCTACTACTACTACTACTACTACTACCTCTACTACTACTAGTACTACTACCTCTACTACTACTACTACTACTACTACCTCTACTACTACTAGTACTACTACTACTACCTCTACTACTACTAGTACTACTACTAGTACCTCTACTACTACTACCTCTACTACTACTAGTACTACTAGTACTACTACTACTACTACTACTAGTACCTCTACTACTACTACTAGTACCTCTACTACTACTAGTACTGCTACTACTACTACCTCTACTACTACTAGTACTACTACTACTAGTACCTCTACTACTACTACTAGTACCTCTACTACTACTAGTACTACTACTACTACTACTACCTCTACTACTACTACTACTACTACCTCTACTACTACTAGTACTACTGCTACTACTACCTCTACTACTACTACTACTACTACTACTAGTACTACTGCTACTACTACCTCTACTACTACTAGTACTACTACTACTACCTCTACTACTACTAGTACCTCTACTACTACTACCTCTACTACTACTAGTACTACTGCTACTACTACCTCTACTACTACTAGTACTACTACTACTACTACTACCTCTACTACTACTAGTACTACTACTACTACTACTACTAGTACCTCTACTACTACTACCTCTGCTACTACTAGTACTACTACTACTACTAGTACCTCTACTACTACTAGTACTGCTACTACTACTACTACTACTACTACCTCTACTACTACTAGTACTACTAGTACTGCTACTACTACTACTACTACTACTACTACTACTAGTACTACTACTACTACTACTACCTCTACTACTACTAGTACTACTACTACTACTACTACCTCTACTACTACTAGTACTACTACTACTACTACCTCTACTACTACTAGTACTACTACTACTACTACTACCTCTACTACTACTACTACTACTACCTCTACTACTACTAGTACTACTGCTACTACTACCTCTACTACTACTACTACTACTACTACTAGTACTACTGCTACTACTACCTCTACTACTACTAGTACTACTACTACTACCTCTACTACTACTAGTACCTCTACTACTACTACCTCTACTACTACTAGTACTACTGCTACTACTACCTCTACTACTACTAGTACTACTACTACTACTAATAATAATAATAATAATATATTGGATTTATATAGCGCTTTATAATATTCTCAAAGACGCTTTAACATAGTCGGGGGGGAAAACGGTGTGAGACAGACAGACAGGAGACGAACGACAAAAAGCGACATACACAGGAACAATCACATCCAGACACACGGACTGATGGGGAGGGGAAGGAGGCTACGGGTAAGCAGAGGAGAAGAGATGTGTTTTGAGGCGGGACTGGAATGTGGTGAGGGAATCGGAGTCTCTGATGAGATTGGGGAGTGAGTTCCAGAGCTTGGGAGCTGCCCTGGAGAATGCTCTGTCCCCAAAGCTGCGGAGTTTGGACGTGGGGGTGGAGAGTAAACCAGCTGAGGTGGATCTGAGGGACCGTTGAGGTTGGTAGGGGGAGAGGAGTTCAGAGAGATAGGGGGGTGCAAGTTGGTGGAGGGCTTTGTAGGTGAGGGTCAGGATTTTGTAGGAGATCCGGTGGGAGGCGGGGAGCCAGTGAAGGTCTTTCAGGACTGGGGTGATATGATGCCATGATTTGGTGTGGGTGAGGAGTCGGGCAGCTGCATTCTGGACCAGTTGTAATTTATTGATGGAGGTGTTGCTGATGCCGTAGAGGAGTGAGTTGCAATAGTCAAGGTGGGAGGAGATGAAGGCGTGGATGAGTTTCTTTGCTGTAGGGGGTGTGAGGGACGGACGGATTTTTGCGATATTGCGAAGGTGGAAGAAGGATATTTTGACCAGGTGGCGGATGTGGGGCTCGAGGGAGAGGGTGGAGTCGAAGATCACGCCAAGGTTACGTACCTGGGGGGAGGGGGAAACAGAAGTGCCATCGATGTTGAGTGTGAGGTTGTTGGTTTTGGTGAGGGTGGATTTGGAGCCGATGAGGAGGAGTTGTGTTTTGTCGCTGTTGAGTTTTAGAAAGTTCTGTTGCATCCAGGCTTTAATTGCAGAGAGGCAGGAGTTGATGTGGGAGAGCGGTGGGTTGTGAGGGGTGTTGGTGCTGAGGTAGATCTGAGTGTCGTCAGCATAGCAGTGGAAGTCCAGGTTGAAGTGGCGTAGGATCTGACCGAGGGGGAATAAGTAGATTATGAACAGGAGTGGACCGAGTACAGAGCCTTGGGGGACACCTTGTGTGACTGTGGATGTGGCAGAGGAGTTGTTGTGAAGGGAGATGAAGTGCGATCTGTTGGTGAGGTATGACTGGAGCCAGCTGAGTGCAGTACCTTCGATACCGATGTCTTGGAGTCTGGTGAGAAGAATGTTGTGACTCACGGTATCGAAGGCTGCACTCAGGTCCAGGAGGATGAGGATGTTGAGGGCTCCGGTGTCAGCAGAGGTGAGGAGGTTATTGAGGACTTGGAGGAGTGCAGTTTCTGTGCTGTGGAGGGGGCGAAAGCCGGATTGGAGGGGTTCAAGCAGGTTGTTGGAATGCAGGTGGGATTGGAGCTGGGTGGAGACGAGGCGTTCGAGGGTTTTGGAGAGGAAGGGGAGGTTGGAGATAGGGCGGTAGTGATTGAGACAGGAGGGGTCCAGACCAGGTTTCTTGAGTGTGGGGGTGACAGCAGCAGTTTTGAAGGCTGAGGGGACAGTTCCATGGGACAGTGAGGAGTTGAAGAGGTCGGTGAGGTAGGGGCATAGGACAGGGAGGCAGGACTTCAGCAGGGGGGTCAGGAGGGGGTCCAGGGAGCAGGTGGTGGGTTTGGATGTGCTGATGAGTTTGGCAATGGTTGCTGAGTCAACAGGGTCGAACCGGGAGAGGCGGTGCTGGGGGGGAGGGGTCAGGGGGTCCAGAGGGATGGAGAGAAAAGGGGTCGGTGTGGTTGCTGCTGGGTCAGACACGGGGAGCAGTGAGTTGTTGATGGTGGTGATTTTGTCGCTGAAGAACTGAAGGAATGAGTTACATAGATCAGGTGAGGGGTCAGAGAGGGGGTTGGCACGAGGCTTGAGGAGAGTGTTGACAGTGGAGAAGAGGGTTCGGGGGTTACGGGTGGGGTCATTGATGATGGTGGAGAAGTAGTCAGATTTGGCAGCAGTGATGGCGTCTTTGTAGGTGATGAGGTGAGATTTGTAGGCTTCGAGGTGAACAGTGAGTGATGACTTTCTCCAGAGGCGTTCAAGTTGGCGGCCGGTCTGTTTGAGTTTTCTGAGGTGGGGTGTGAACCAGGGGGAGGAGGTGTACTACTAGTACTGCTACTACTACTACTACTACTACTACTACTACTACTACTAGTACCTCTACTACTACTACCTCTACTAGTACTACTACTACTACTACTTCTACTACTACTACTACTAGTACCTCTACTACTACTACCTCTACTAGTACTACTACTACTACTACTTCTACTACTACCTCTACTACTACTAGTACTACTACTACTACTACTACTACTAGTACCTCTACTACTACTACTAGTACCTCTACTACTAGTACTACTAGTACTACTACTACTACTACTAGTACCTCTACTACTACTACTACTACCTCTACTACTACTAGTACTACTAGTACTACTACTACTACTACTACTACCTCTACTACTACTAGTACCTCTACTACTACTACTACTACCTCTACTAGTACTACTAGTACTACTACTACTACTACTACTACCTCTACTACTACTAGTACTACTACTACTACTACTTCTACTACTACCTCTACTACTACTAGTACTACTACTACTACTACTACTACTACTAGTACCTCTACTACTACTACTAGTACCTCTACTACTACTACTACTAGTACTACTAGTACTACTACTACTACTACTAGTACCTCTACTACTACTACTACTACCTCTACTACTACTAGTACTACTAGTACTACTACTACTACTACTACTACCTCTACTACTACTAGTACTACTACTACTACTACTACTACTACTACCTCTACTATTGCTACTACTAGTACTACTACTACTACTACTAGTACCTCTACTACTACTACTAGTACCTCTACTACTACTACTACTACTACTAGTACTACTACTACTACTACTAGTACCTCTACTACTACTACTAGTACCTCTACTACTACTACTACTACTAGTACCTCTACTACTACTACTACTACTACTACCTCTACTACTACTAGTACTACTACCTCTACTACTACTACTACTACTACTACCTCTACTACTACTAGTACTACTACTACTACCTCTACTACTACTAGTACTACTACTAGTACCTCTACTACTACTACCTCTACTACTACTAGTACTACTAGTACTACTACTACTACTACTACTAGTACCTCTACTACTACTACTAGTACCTCTACTACTACTAGTACTGCTACTACTACTACCTCTACTACTACTAGTACTACTACTACTAGTACCTCTACTACTACTACTAGTACCTCTACTACTACTAGTACTACTACTACTACTACTACCTCTACTACTACTACTACTACTACCTCTACTACTACTAGTACTACTGCTACTACTACCTCTACTACTACTACTACTACTACTACTAGTACTACTGCTACTACTACCTCTACTACTACTAGTACTACTACTACTACCTCTACTACTACTAGTACCTCTACTACTACTACCTCTACTACTACTAGTACTACTGCTACTACTACCTCTACTACTACTAGTACTACTACTACTACTACTACCTCTACTACTACTAGTACTACTACTACTACTACTACTAGTACCTCTACTACTACTACCTCTGCTACTACTAGTACTACTACTACTACTAGTACCTCTACTACTACTAGTACTGCTACTACTACTACTACTACTACTACCTCTACTACTACTAGTACTACTAGTACTGCTACTACTACTACTACTACTACTACTACTAGTACTACTACTACTACTACTACCTCTACTACTACTAGTACTACTACTACTACTACTACCTCTACTACTACTAGTACTACTACTACTACTACCTCTACTACTACTAGTACTACTACTACTACTACTACCTCTACTACTACTACTACTACTACCTCTACTACTACTAGTACTACTGCTACTACTACCTCTACTACTACTACTACTACTACTACTAGTACTACTGCTACTACTACCTCTACTACTACTAGTACTACTACTACTACCTCTACTACTACTAGTACCTCTACTACTACTACCTCTACTACTACTAGTACTACTGCTACTACTACCTCTACTACTACTAGTACTACTACTACTACTAATAATAATAATAATAATATATTGGATTTATATAGCGCTTTATAATATTCTCAAAGACGCTTTAACATAGTCGGGGGGGAAAACGGTGTGAGACAGACAGACAGGAGACGAACGACAAAAAGCGACATACACAGGAACAATCACATCCAGACACACGGACTGATGGGGAGGGGAAGGAGGCTACGGGTAAGCAGAGGAGAAGAGATGTGTTTTGAGGCGGGACTGGAATGTGGTGAGGGAATCGGAGTCTCTGATGAGATTGGGGAGTGAGTTCCAGAGCTTGGGAGCTGCCCTGGAGAATGCTCTGTCCCCAAAGCTGCGGAGTTTGGACGTGGGGGTGGAGAGTAAACCAGCTGAGGTGGATCTGAGGGACCGTTGAGGTTGGTAGGGGGAGAGGAGTTCAGAGAGATAGGGGGGTGCAAGTTGGTGGAGGGCTTTGTAGGTGAGGGTCAGGATTTTGTAGGAGATCCGGTGGGAGGCGGGGAGCCAGTGAAGGTCTTTCAGGACTGGGGTGATATGATGCCATGATTTGGTGTGGGTGAGGAGTCGGGCAGCTGCATTCTGGACCAGTTGTAATTTATTGATGGAGGTGTTGCTGATGCCGTAGAGGAGTGAGTTGCAATAGTCAAGGTGGGAGGAGATGAAGGCGTGGATGAGTTTCTCTGCTGTAGGGGGTGTGAGGGACGGACGGATTTTTGCGATATTGCGAAGGTGGAAGAAGGATATTTTGACCAGGTGGCGGATGTGGGGCTCGAGGGAGAGGGTGGAGTCGAAGATCACGCCAAGGTTACGTACCTGGGGGGAGGGGGAAACAGAAGTGCCATCGATGTTGAGTGTGAGGTTGTTGGTTTTGGTGAGGGTGGATTTGGAGCCGATGAGGAGGAGTTGTGTTTTGTCGCTGTTGAGTTTTAGAAAGTTCTGTTGCATCCAGGCTTTAATTGCAGAGAGGCAGGAGTTGATGTGGGAGAGCGGTGGGTTGTGAGGGGTGTTGGTGCTGAGGTAGATCTGAGTGTCGTCAGCATAGCAGTGGAAGTCCAGGTTGAAGTGGCGTAGGATCTGACCGAGGGGGAATAAGTAGATTATGAACAGGAGTGGACCGAGTACAGAGCCTTGGGGGACACCTTGTGTGACTGTGGATGTGGCAGAGGAGTTGTTGTGAAGGGAGATGAAGTGCGATCTGTTGGTGAGGTATGACTGGAGCCAGCTGAGTGCAGTACCTTCGATACCGATGTCTTGGAGTCTGGTGAGAAGAATGTTGTGACTCACGGTATCGAAGGCTGCACTCAGGTCCAGGAGGATGAGGATGTTGAGGGCTCCGGTGTCAGCAGAGGTGAGGAGGTTATTGAGGACTTGGAGGAGTGCAGTTTCTGTGCTGTGGAGGGGGCGAAAGCCGGATTGGAGGGGTTCAAGCAGGTTGTTGGAATGCAGGTGGGATTGGAGCTGGGTGGAGACGAGGCGTTCGAGGGTTTTGGAGAGGAAGGGGAGGTTGGAGATAGGGCGGTAGTGATTGAGACAGGAGGGGTCCAGACCAGGTTTCTTGAGTGTGGGGGTGACAGCAGCAGTTTTGAAGGCTGAGGGGACAGTTCCATGGGACAGTGAGGAGTTGAAGAGGTCGGTGAGGTAGGGGCATAGGACAGGGAGGCAGGACTTCAGCAGGGGGGTCAGGAGGGGGTCCAGGGAGCAGGTGGTGGGTTTGGATGTGCTGATGAGTTTGGCAATGGTTGCTGAGTCAACAGGGTCGAACCGGGAGAGGCGGTGCTGGGGGGGAGGGGTCAGGGGGTCCAGAGGGATGGAGAGAAAAGGGGTCGGTGTGGTTGCTGCTGGGTCAGACACGGGGAGCAGTGAGTTGTTGATGGTGGTGATTTTGTCGCTGAAGAACTGAAGGAATGAGTTACATAGATCAGGTGAGGGGTCAGAGAGGGGGTTGGCACGAGGCTTGAGGAGAGTGTTGACAGTGGAGAAGAGGGTTCGGGGGTTACGGGTGGGGTCATTGATGATGGTGGAGAAGTAGTCAGATTTGGCAGCAGTGATGGCGTCTTTGTAGGTGATGAGGTGAGATTTGTAGGCTTCGAGGTGAACAGTGAGTGATGACTTTCTCCAGAGGCGTTCAAGTTGGCGGCCGGTCTGTTTGAGTTTTCTGAGGTGGGGTGTGAACCAGGGGGAGGAGGTGTACTACTAGTACTGCTACTACTACTACTACTACTACTACTACTACTACTACTAGTACCTCTACTACTACTACCTCTACTAGTACTACTACTACTACTACTTCTACTACTACTACTACTAGTACCTCTACTACTACTACCTCTACTAGTACTACTACTACTACTACTTCTACTACTACCTCTACTACTACTAGTACTACTACTACTACTACTACTACTAGTACCTCTACTACTACTACTAGTACCTCTACTACTAGTACTACTAGTACTACTACTACTACTACTAGTACCTCTACTACTACTACTACTACCTCTACTACTACTAGTACTACTAGTACTACTACTACTACTACTACTACCTCTACTACTACTAGTACCTCTACTACTACTACTACTACCTCTACTACTACTAGTACTACTAGTACTACTACTACTACTACTACTACCTCTACTACTACTAGTACTACTACTACTACTACTTCTACTACTACCTCTACTACTACTAGTACTACTACTACTACTACTACTACTACTAGTACCTCTACTACTACTACTAGTACCTCTACTACTACTACTACTAGTACTACTAGTACTACTACTACTACTACTAGTACCTCTACTACTACTACTACTACCTCTACTACTACTAGTACTACTAGTACTACTACTACTACTACTACTACCTCTACTACTACTAGTACTACTACTACTACTACTACTACTACTACCTCTACTATTGCTACTACTAGTACTACTACTACTACTACTAGTACCTCTACTACTACTACTAGTACCTCTACTACTACTACTACTACTACTAGTACTACTACTACTACTACTAGTACCTCTACTACTACTACTAGTACCTCTACTACTACTACTACTACTAGTACCTCTACTACTACTACTACTACTACTACCTCTACTACTACTAGTACTACTACCTCTACTACTACTACTACTACTACTACCTCTACTACTACTAGTACTACTACTACTACCTCTACTACTACTAGTACTACTACTAGTACCTCTACTACTACTACCTCTACTACTACTAGTACTACTAGTACTACTACTACTACTACTACTAGTACCTCTACTACTACTACTAGTACCTCTACTACTACTAGTACTGCTACTACTACTACCTCTACTACTACTAGTACTACTACTACTAGTACCTCTACTACTACTACTAGTACCTCTACTACTACTAGTACTACTACTACTACTACTACCTCTACTACTACTAGTACTACTACTACTACTACTACTACCTCTACTACTACTACTACTACTAGTACTACTACTACTACTACTACTACTACTACTACTAGTACTACTACTACTACTACTACCTCTACTACTACTAGTACTACTACTACTACTACTACTACTAGTACCTCTAATACTACTACCTCTACTACTACTAGTACTGCTACTACTACTACTACTACTACTACCTCTACTACTACTAGTACTACTACTACTACTACTACTACCTCTACTACTACTAGTACTGCTACTACTACTGCTACTACTACTACTACTACTACTAATAGTACTACTAGTACTACTACTACTACTACCTCTACTACTACTAATAGTACTACTAGTACTACTAGTACTAGTACCTCTAGTGTCTCACCAGTAGTCGTACATGTCGTCCCAGTTGTCAAAGTGAACCAGGAAGTGGTCATCGATGACATCAGCGACGGAGGCGACGCAGACGAGTCCGGGGTTCTTCCTGTCGACCGCCTCCAACTTCATCCCCACACTGAACCCACAGCTCTGAGAGACAGACAGGTGAACAGACAGACAGGTGAACAGACAGACAGGTGAACAGACAGACAGACAGGTGAACAGACAGACAGGTGAACAGACAGACAGACAGGTGAACAGACAGACAGGTGAACAGACAGACAGGTGAACAGACAGACAGACAGGTGAACAGACAGACAGGTGAACAGACAGACAGGTGTATACTGACGGCAGGGCGACAGGTGAACAGACAGACAGGTGAACAGACAGACAGGTGAACAGACAGACAGACAGGTGAACAGACAGACAGGTGAACAGACAGACAGACAGGTGAACAGACAGACAGGTGAACAGACAGACAGACAGGTGAACAGACAGACAGGTGAACAGACAGACAGACATGTGAACAGACAGACAGGTGAACAGACAGACAGGTGTATACTGACGGCAGGGCGACAGGTGAACAGACAGACAGGTGAACAGACAGACAGACAGGTGAACAGACAGACAGGTGAACAGACAGACAGGTGTATACTGACGGCAGGGCGACAGGTGAACAGACAGACAGGTGAACAGACAGACAGGTGAACAGACAGACAGACAGGTGAACAGACAGACAGACAGGTGAACAGACAGACAGGTGAACAGACAGACAGACAGGTGAACAGACAGACAGACAGGTGAACAGACAGACAGGTGAACAGACAGACAGACATGTGAACAGACAGACAGGTGAACAGACAGACAGACAGGTGAACAGACAGACAGGTGAACAGACAGACAGACATGTGAACAGACAGACAGGTGAACAGACAGACAGGTGTATACTGACGGCAGGGCGACAGGTGAACAGACAGACAGGTGAACAGACAGACAGGTGAACAGACAGACAGACAGGTGAACAGACAGACAGGTGTATACTTACGGCAGGGCGACAGGTGAACAGGGTGGGCGGAGCAGCATGAGAGCCTGTGGACTGAAGGTAGTGCTGCCAATCAAAATCTGTCTCGCTGTAGCCTGTGAGGAGAGAGACAGACAGGTAGTGATGTCACCTGTGTCAGGTGGTCACCTGTGAGGGGGCGGGGCTACCTGTACTCACCTTTGGGTGGGTGGAGCTTGTGGTTGTTGTCTTTACACCAGCCTGTCTGTCTGATGTTGGCCGAGTCAGCGTTTACCCAGAATTCATAGCACTCGGAGTAGCCGTCGATATGGAGACGGAGCCGACAGCCAATCACCTGAGAGAGAGGCCCCGTTCACACCTGGTATTAACACTGAGGCCCCGTTCACACCTGGTGTTAACACTGAGGCCCCGTTCACACCTGGTATTAACACTGAGGCCCCGTTCACACCTGGTGTTAACACTGAGGCCCCGTTCACACCTGGTGTTAACACTGAGGCCCCGTTCACACCTGTTATTAATACTGAGGCCCCGTTCACACCTGGTGTTAACACTGAGGTCCTGTTCACACCTGGTAGTAACACTGAGGCCCCGTTCACACCTGGTATTAACACTGAGGCCCCGTTCACACCTGGTATTAACACTGAAGCCCCGTTCACACCTGGTGTTAACACTGAAGCCCCGTTCACACCTGGTGTTAACACTGAGGCCCCGTTCACACCTGGTGTTAACACTGAGGTCCTGTTCACACCTGGTAGTAACACTGAGGCCCCGTTCACACCTGGTATTAACACTGAGGCCCCGTTCACACCTGGTATTAACACTGAAGCCCCGTTCACACCTGGTGTTAACACTGAAGCCCCGTTCACACCTGGTGTTAACACTGAGGCCCCGTTCACACCTGGTGTTAACACTGAGGTCCTGTTCACACCTGGTAGTAACACTGAGGCCCCGTTCACACCTGGTGTTAACACTGAGGTCCTGTTCACACCTGGTAGTAACACTGAGGCCCCGTTCACACCTGGTAGTAACACTGAGGCCCCGTTCACACCTGGTATTAACACTGAAGCCCCGTTCACACCTGGTGTTAACACTGAGGCCCCGTTCACACCTGGTGTTAACACTGAGGACAGCTCATTATCAACAGAGTGTGTGTGTGAGTGTGAGTGTGAGTGTGTGTGAGTGTGCGTGTGCGTGTGCGTGTGCGTGTGCGTGTCTGTGTGTGTGCGTTACCTCGGCGACCGTCAGCACACAGAACATGGACGGGTGCAGCGGGTCGACGCCCTCCAGCTTCATCCCAACTCTAAAACCACTTCTCCTACTGGGGACACACTGGGACTGACAGACAGACAGGTAGAGAGACAGACAGGTCAGAGAGACAGACAGGTCAGACAGAGAGAGACAGGTCAGAGAGACAGACAGGTCAGAAAGAGAGAGACAGGTAGAGAGACAGACAGGTCAGAGAGACAGACAGGTCAGAGAGAGAGACAGACAGGTCAGAGAGACAGACAGGTCAGAGAGACAGACAGGTCAGAG
>NW_027428183.1:120861-128361 GCF_043250625.1 Sebastes fasciatus | reverse complement strand
ACAACAGCCTGGCACCTCCTCCTCATGCTGGTCACCAACCGGGTCACACGTTGCTGTGGGATGGCGTTCCATTCCTCAACCAGGATTGGTTGCAGGTCAGCCAGCGTGGTTGTGTTGGTCACTCTAACACGTACAGCACGCCCAAGCTGATCCCACATGTTGAATTGGGTTGAGGTGTGGACTCTTGGCAGGCCGTTCCATTCTCTCTCCTCCCACATTGTGGAGGTAGTCTGTGATAACCCTGGCTCTGTGGGGGGGGGGGTTGTTTCTTGGAGGATGAAGTTAGGTCCCAGATTGTGGAGATATGGGATCACCACTGGCTGCAGAATCTCATCCTGATATCTCCCTGCATTGAGATGGCCTTCAATGATGACAAGCCTTGTTTTACCAGTGAGGGAGATCAGCATAGCGTTCTCCACGTCGTCTCCATACTTTGAACATGACATCCCAAACGGGCCTGACGGTGAAGGGCAGTCATTGCAGGCTTCCTGGTAGCCTTATGAGAATACACTGTTTACCATTGATGGAGCATTTTGGCAAATTGTTCTTGGGCGCTCCCCACATCATCAGCTGTGCTGCTCATCCCACAAATACATGATCCTTTCAAGTGTGACATCATTGTGAAGGTAAATAAACAGGCTTTCCAACCATGTAGAATACAATGACCATTAGCATTAGCATCACCATTAGCATTGATACAACAGAGAAATAATCCACCAAACACAAGTTAACTACTTTGTTTTTCCAGTTTATATATATATATATATATATATATATATATATATATATAAACTATATATATATATACACATAGTGTATATATATATATATACACTATATATATATATATATAGTACAGTATAGCGTATACAGTATATATGTACACATGACTCAGCATTTTCTCTCTCCAGCCCGACGATGACTCAGCAGAAGGATGCCCCTCCCCTTCCCCCCACCACGCTGAGTCACCACCCAGGTACCACACCACCACCAAGACCATCCACCGCCACACCCACAGAGGTACCTGTCTGTCTGCTCACCTGTCTGTCTGCTCACCTGTCTGTCTGTTCTCTCACCTGTCTGTCTGTTCTCTCACCTGTCTGTCTGTCTCCAGTTCGACCGTCTCTTCCTACGTTGTTTGTTTTTTCGGATCAACTTCCTGAACACCCGTCACACACACACTCTCCAACACACACACACTCTCCAACACACACACACTCTCCAACACACACACACTCTCCAACACACACACACACACACTCTCCAACACACACACACTCTCCAACACACACACACTCTCCAACACACACACACACACACTCTCCAACACACGCACAATCTCCAACACACGCACAATCTCCGTCACACACACACTCTCCAACACACGCACACTCTCCAACACACGCACAATCTCCGTCACACACACACTCTCCAACACACGCACAATCTCCGTCACACACACACTCTCCAACACACACACACTCTCCAACACACGCACACTCTCCGTCACACACACACTCTCCAACACACAGACACTCTCCGCCGGTCGGCAGGTCGCGGCGAGCTGATTGGCTGCTGAGGGACTCTCCGTACTCAGAGGGCGTGGCTGAGCACAAACGGGGCGGGACTTGTTGGGACTGTCTTCGTTTCCAAGGAGACGACAACGGTGACCTGCCGGTGAGTCTGACCTCTGACCTCCTGACCTCCTGACCTCTGACCTCTGACCTCTGGATGGTCACTCCTTCCTGCTGACAGCAGCATGAAAGATGGCCGACATACTGTATGCATAGCTCTTATACGCACGCTAAAAGCAGGCTAAACGCAGGCTAAACGCACGCCAAACGCACGCCAAACGCAGGCCAAACGCAGGCCAAACGCACGCCAAACACAGGCCAAACGCAGGCCAAACGCAGGCTAATCGCACGCCAAACGCACGCCAAACGCAGGCCAAATGCAGGCCAAACACAGGCTAAACGCAGGCTAATCGCACGCCAAACGCACGCCAAACGCAGGCCAAACGCAGGCCAAACGCAGGCTAAACGCAGGCTAATCGCACGCCAAACGCACGCCAAACGCAGGCCAAACGCAGGCTAAACGCACGCCAAACGCATGCCAAACGCACGCCAAACGCAGGCTAAACGCAGGCCAAACGCAGGCCAAACGCACGCCAAACGCAGGCCAAACGCACGCCAAACGCAGGCCAAACGCACGCTAAACGCAGGCCAAATGCACGGTAAACGCAGGCTAAACGCAGGCTAAACGCAGGCCAAACGCAGGCCAAACGCACGCCAAACGTACGCCAAACGCAGGCTAAACGCAGGCTAAACGCATGTTTTATGTGTGTTGGGACGCTGCGAGCTGCTAGCTGTTAGCTTTAGTGTTAGCTGTTAGCTGTTAGCTTTAGTGTTAGCTGTTAGCTTTAGTGTTAGCTGTTAGCTGTTAGCCTTAGTGTTAGCTGTTAGCCTTAGTGTTAGCTGTTAGCTGTTAGCTTTAGTGTTAGCTGTTAGCTGTTAGCTGTTAGCTGTTAGCTGCTAGCTGTTAGCTGTTAGCCTTAGTGTTAGCTGTTAGCTGTTAGCTTTAGTGTTAGCTGTTAGCTTTAGTGTTAGCTGTTAGCTGTTAGCCTTAGTGTTAGCTGTTAGCTGTTAGCTGTTAGCTTTAGTGTTAGCTGTTAGCTGTTAGCTGCTAGCTGTTAGCTGTTAGCCTTAGTGTTAGCTGTTAGCTGTTAGCTGTTAGCCTTAGTGTTAGCTGCTAGCTGTTAGCTGTTAGCCTTAGTGTTAGCTGTTAGCTGTTAGCTGTTAGCCTTAGTGTTAGTCTTTGACGTTATTGTTGTTTAGTTTTCCTGTTTGTGTTTATCTGGTTGTGTTCTTGGTGTTCATGGTGTTCTTGGTGTTCATGGTGTTCATGGTGTTCTTGGTGTTCATGGTGTTCTTGGTGTTCATGGTGTTCTTGGTGGGGTTAGGGTTTGTGTTTATCTGGTTGTGTTCTTGGTGTTCTTGGTGTTCATGGTGTTCATGGTGTTCTTGGTGTTCATGGTGTTCTTGGTGTTCATGGTGTTCTTGGTGTTCATGGTGTTCTTGGTGGGGTTAGGGTTTGTGTTTATCTGGTTGTGTTCTTGGTGTTCTTGGTGTTCATGGTGTTCTTGGTGTTCTTGGTGTTCATGGTGTTCATGGTGTTCTCGGTGTTCATGGTGTTCTTGGTGTTCATGGTGTTCTTGGTGGGGTTAGGGTTTGTGTTTATCTGGTTGTGTTCTTGGTGTTCTTGGTGTTCATGGTGTTCATGGTGTTCTTGGTGTTCTTGGTGTTCATGGTGTTCATGGTGTTCTTGGTGTTCATGGTGTTCATGGTGTTCTTGGTGTTCATGGTGTTCTTGGTGGGGTTAGGGTTTGTGTTTATCTGGTTGTGTTCTTGGTGTTCTTGGTGTTCTTGGTGTTCATGGTGTTCATGGTGTTCATGGTGTTCATGGTGTTCTTGGTGTTCATGGTGTTCTTGGTGTTCATGGTGTTCATGGTGTTCTTGGTGTTCATGGTGTTCATGGTGTTCTTGGTGTTCTTGGTGTTCTTGGTGTTCATGGTGTTCTTGGTGGGGTTAGGGTTTGTGTTTATCTGGTTGTGTTCTTGGTGTTCTTGGTGTTCTTGGTGTTCATGGTGTTCATGGTGTTCTTGGTGTTCTTGGTGTTCTTGGTGTTCTTGGTGTTCATGGTGTTCATGGTGTTCTTGGTGTTCATGGTGTTCTTGGTGTTCATGGTGTTCTTGGTGGGGTTAGGGTTTGTGTTTATCTGGTTGTGTTCTTGGTGTTCTTGGTGTTCTTGGTGTTCTTGGTGTTCATGGTGTTCTTGGTGTTCATGGTGTTCTTGGTGTTCATGGTGTTCTTGGTGGGGTTAGGGTTTGTGTTTATCTGGTTGTGTTCTTGGTGTTCTTGGTGTTCATGGTGTTCTTGGTGTTCTTGGTGTTCTTGGTGTTCTTGGTGTTCTTGGTGTTCATGGTGTTCATGGTGTTCTTGGCGTTCTTGGTGTTCTTGGTGTTCATGGTGTTCTTGGTGTTCATGGTGTTCTTGGTGGGGTTAGGGTTTGTGTTTATCTGGTTGTGTTCTTGGTGTTCTTGGTGTTCTTGGTGTTCTTGGTGTTCATGGTGTTCATGGTGTTCTTGGTGTTCATGGTGTTCTTGGTGTTCATGGTGTTCTTGGTGTCCATGGTGTTCTTGGTGGGGTTAGGGTTTGTGTTTATCTGGTTGTGTTCTTGGTGTTCTTGGTGTTCATGGTGTTCTTGGTGTTCTTGGTGTTCTTGGTGTTCATGGTGTTCATGGTGTTCTTGGTGTTCATGGTGTTCTTGGTGTTCATGGTGTTCTTGGTGTTCATGGTGTTCTTGGTGGGGTTAGGGTTTGTGTTTATCTGGTTGTGTTCTTGGTGTTCTTGGTGTTCTTGGTGTTCATGGTGTTCATGGTGTTCTTGGTGTTCATGGTGTTCTTGGTGTTCATGGTGTTCATGGTGTTCTTGGTGTTCATGGTGTTCATGGTGTTCTTGGTGTTCTTGGTGTTCTTGGTGTTCATGGTGTTCTTGGTGGGGTTAGGGTTTGTGTTTATCTGGTTGTGTTCTTGGTGTTCTTGGTGTTCTTGGTGTTCATGGTGTTCTTGGTGTTCTTGGTGTTCTTGGTGTTCTTGGTGTTCTTGGTGTTCATGGTGTTCATGGTGTTCTTGGTGTTCATGGTGTTCATGGTGTTCTTGGTGTTCTTGGTGTTCTTGGTGTTCATGGTGTTCTTGGTGGGGTTAGGGTTTGTGTTTATCTGGTTGTGTTCTTGGTGTTCTTGGTGTTCTTGGTGTTCATGGTGTTCATGGTGTTCTTGGTGTTCTTGGTGTTCTTGGTGTTCTTGGTGTTCATGGTGTTCATGGTGTTCTTGGTGTTCATGGTGTTCTCGGTGTTCATGGTGTTCTTGGTGGGGTTAGGGTTTGTGTTTATCTGGTTGTGTTCTTGGTGTTCTTGGTGTTCATGGTGTTCTTGGTGTTCTTGGTGTTCTTGGTGTTCTTGGTGTTCATGGTGTTCATGGTGTTCTTGGCGTTCTTGGTGTTCTTGGTGTTCATGGTGTTCTTGGTGTTCATGGTGTTCTTGGTGGGGTTAGGGTTTGTGTTTATCTGGTTGTGTTCTTGGTGTTCTTGGTGTTCTTGGTGTTCTTGGTGTTCATGGTGTTCATGGTGTTCATGGTGTTCTTGGTGTCCATGGTGTTCTTGGTGGGGTTAGGGTTTGTGTTTATCTGGTTGTGTTCTTGGTGTTCTTGGTGTTCATGGTGTTCTTGGTGTTCTTGGTGTTCTTGGTGTTCATGGTGTTCATGGTGTTCTTGGTGTTCATGGTGTTCTTGGTGTTCATGGTGTTCTTGGTGTTCATGGTGTTCTTGGTGGGGTTAGGGTTTGTGTTTATCTGGTTGTGTTCTTGGTGTTCTTGGTGTTCTTGGTGTTCATGGTGTTCATGGTGTTCATGGTGTTCTTGGTGTTCTTGGTGTTCATGGTGTTCATGGTGTTCTTGGTGTTCATGGTGTTCTTGGTGTTCATGGTGTTCTTGGTGTTCATGGTGTTCTTGGTGGGGTTAGGGTTTGTGTTTATCTGGTTGTGTTCTTGGTGTTCTTGGTGTTCATGGTGTTCTTGGTGTTCTTGGTGTTCTTGGTGTTCTTGGTGTTCATGGTGTTCATGGTGTTCTTGGTGTTCATGGTGTTCTTGGTGTTCATGGTGTTCTTGGTGTTCTTGGTGTTCTTGGTGTTCATGGTGTTCTTGGTGTTCATGGTGTTCATGGTGTTCTTTGTGTTCTTGGTGTTCATGGTGTTCTTGGTGTTCTTGGTGTTCTTGGTGTTCATGGTGTTCTTGGTGTTCTTGGTGTTCATGGTGTTCTTGGTGTTCTTGGTGTTCATGGTGTTCTTGGTGTTCATGGTGTTCTTGGTGGGGTTAGGGTTTGTGTTTATCTGGTTGTGTTCTTGGTGTTCTTGGTGTACATGGTGTTCTTGGTGTTGTTGGTGTTCTTGGTGTTCTTGGTGTTCATGGTGTTCTTGGTGTTCATGGTGTTCTTGGTGTTCATGGTGTTCTTGGTGTTCTTGGTGTTCTTGGTGGGGTTAGGGTTTGTGTTTATCTGGTTGTGTTCTTGGTGTTCTTGGTGTTCATGGTGTTCTTGGTGTTCTTGGTGTTCATGGTGTTCATGGTGTTCTTGGTGTTCATGGTGTTCTCGGTGTTCATGGTGTTCTTGGTGTTCATGGTGTTCTTGGTGGGGTTAGGGTTTGTGTTTATCTGGTTGTGTTCTTGGTGTTCTTGGTGTTCATGGTGTTCATGGTGTTCTTGGTGTTCATGGTGTTCTTGGTGTTCATGGTGTTCATGGTGTTCTTGGTGTTCATGGTGTTCATGGTGTTCTTGGTGTTCATGGTGTTCTTGGTGGGGTTAGGGTTTGTGTTTATCTGGTTGTGTTCTTGGTGTTCTTGGTGTTCTTGGTGTTCATGGTGTTCATGGTGTTCATGGTGTTCTTGGTGTTCATGGTGTTCTTGGTGTTCATGGTGTTCATGGTGTTCATGGTGTTCTTGGTGTTCATGGTGTTCTTGGTGGGGTTAGGGTTTGTGTTTATCTGGTTGTGTTCTTGGTGTTCTTGGTGTTCTTGGTGTTCATGGTGTTCATGGTGTTCATGGTGTTCATGGTGTTCTTGGTGTTCATGGTGTTCTTGGTGTTCATGGTGTTCATGGTGTTCTTGGTGTTCATGGTGTTCATGGTGTTCTTGGTGTTCTTGGTGTTCTTGGTGTTCATGGTGTTCTTGGTGGGGTTAGGGTTTGTGTTTATCTGGTTGTGTTCTTGGTGTTCTTGGTGTTCTTGGTGTTCATGGTGTTCATGGTGTTCTTGGTGTTCTTGGTGTTCTTGGTGTTCTTGGTGTTCATGGTGTTCATGGTGTTCTTGGTGTTCATGGTGTTCTTGGTGTTCATGGTGTTCTTGGTGGGGTTAGGGTTTGTGTTTATCTGGTTGTGTTCTTGGTGTTCTTGGTGTTCTTGGTGTTCATGGTGTTCTTGGTGTTCATGGTGTTCTTGGTGGGGTTAGGGTTTGTGTTTATCTGGTTGTGTTCTTGGTGTTCTTGGTGTTCATGGTGTTCTTGGTGTTCTTGGTGTTCTTGGTGTTCTTGGTGTTCATGGTGTTCATGGTGTTCTTGGCGTTCTTGGTGTTCTTGGTGTTCATGGTGTTCTTGGTGTTCATGGTGTTCTTGGTGGGGTTAGGGTTTGTGTTTATCTGGTTGTGTTCTTGGTGTTCTTGGTGTTCTTGGTGTTCTTGGTGTTCATGGTGTTCATGGTGTTCTTGGTGTTCATGGTGTTCTTGGTGTTCATGGTGTTCATGGTGTTCTTGGTGTTCATGGTGTTCATGGTGTTCTTGGTGTTCTTGGTGTTCTTGGTGTTCATGGTGTTCTTGGTGGGGTTAGGGTTTGTGTTTATCTGGTTGTGTTCTTGGTGTTCTTGGTGTTCTTGGTGTTCATGGTGTTCTTGGTGTTCTTGGTGTTC
>NW_027428183.1:103361-113361 GCF_043250625.1 Sebastes fasciatus | reverse complement strand
TTCTGTTGAACCACAATTCAAAAACAATAGCTGATTTTCATTAGTTAATTTACAGTGAATTTTTATTTATTATTACTTTTGTCAGTTTCAAATTATTTCAGTGACCATTGTGGGTTTTTCTTTCTTTAACGGAAGGGTACCAACAACTTTGCCTACGTCTGTATATTATATATTATATAATATATAATATAAACTGGAACAACAAAGTTCAGAAACTTGTGTTTGGTGTATTATTTCTCTGTTGTTACAATGTTAATGGTCATTGTATTTGACATGGTTGGAAAGCCTGTTTATTTACCTTCGCAATGATGTCCAACTTGTAAGGATCATGTTTTTGTGGGATGAGCAGCACAGCTGATGATGTGGGTAGCGCCCAAGAAAAATTTGCCAAAATGCTCTAAACAGTGTATTGTCATAAGGCTACCAGGAAGCCTGCAATGACTGCCCTTCACCGTCAGGCCCGTTGGCGCTGGTGTCTCCAACACAGACAATGGAACCTGAACATGTGGGGGAATGTCATGTTCAGTGATGAGTCCAGGTTCTGTCTGCCAAAGTTGGACGGCAGGTCAAAGTATGGAGACGACGTGGAGAACGCTATGCTGATTGTTGCACCGATGGAGTAACAGCTTTTGGTGGGGGCAGTGTCATGGTGTGGGGGGGGGGCATCTCCCTCACTGGCAAAACAAGGCTTGTCATCATTGAAGGCCATCTCAATGCAGGGAGATATCGGGATGCGATTCTGCAGCCAGTGGTGATCCCATATCTCCACAATCTGGGACCTAACTTCATCCTCCAAGAAACAACGCCCCCCCCACAGAGCCAGGGTTATCACAGACTACCTCCACCATGTGGGAGGAGAGAGAATGGAACGGCCTCCAAGAGTCCACACCTCAACCCAATTCACACTTGTAGGATCAGCTTGGGCGTGCTGTACGTGTTAGAGTGACCAACACAACCACGCTGGCTGACCTGCAACCAATCCTGGTTGAGGAATGGAACGCCATCCCACAGCAACGTGTGACCCGGTTGGTGACCAGCATGAGGAGGAGGTGCCAGGCTGTTGTGGCTGCGTATGGATCTTCCACCTCTACTGAGGCTCCTGACGGTGGATTCAATCAATCAATATGTCTTGTTTGTTCCTTGTTACTGATAGAGAGTTCAATCATCCACCAAACAACTCACAACAAGAGTCAACACCAACAGGAGAATACACTGTTTACCATCGGCACCGGGGCTCCACACATCATCAGCTGTGCTGCTCATCCCACAAATACATGATCCTTACAAGAGTAACATCATTATGAAGGTCAATAAACAGGCTTTCAACCATGTAGAATACAATGACCATTAGCATTAGCATCACCATTAGCATTAGCATCACCATTAGCATTCGACCAACAGAGAAATAATCCACCAAACACAAGTTTCCGAACTTTCTTTTTCCAGTTTATATATAATATATAATATATAATGTATAATGCATTACATATTATACATTATATATATTATATATATATAATATAGTGTATATATAATAGTGTATAATGTGCTGTAATGTAACAGGGTTAATAATGAATGACTCTACAAGTCAATAACATGATGCTGATTCTAACATATAAAATGTCTCTGTCTGTCTGTCTGTCTGTCTCCCTGTCTGTCTCTCTGTTTGTCTGTGTCTCCCTGTCTGTCTGTCTGTCTGTCTGTCTGTCTGTCTGTCTGTCTGTCTGTCTCTGTCTCCCTGTCTGTCTCTCTGTTTGTCTGTGTCTCCCTGTCTGTCTGTCTCTGTCTCCAGTACCTGCGTAGCGAGTTGGACAGGTGTGGTGGAGGGTTTGACTGGTCTTCAGTGAGACAGGTGGACGCTGCCGGTCTGCTGAAGCTTTTCATCAGAGAGCTGCCGACGCCTCTCCTGACCCGTTCACACCTGAACACCTACCGCTGTGTCCTCGGTACACACCTCCCTTTAGCCGGGTTCAGACTGGTTCAGACTGGTTCAGACCGGTTCACACCTCCCTTTAGACCGGTTCAGACTGGTTCAGACTGGTTCAGACCGGTTCACACCTCCCTTTAGACCGGTTCAGACTGGTTCAGCCTGGTTCAGCCTGGTTCAGACTGGTTCAGACCGGTTCACACCTCCCTTTAAACTGGTTCAGCCTGGTTCAGACTGGTTCAGAATGGTTCAGCCTGGTTCAGCCTGGTTCAGACTGGTTCAGACTGGTTCAGACTGGTTCTGACTGGTTCTGACTGGTTCAGAATGGTTCAGCCTGGTTCAGCCTGGTTCAGACTGGTTCAGACTGGTTCAGACTGGTTCAGACCGGTTCAGACCGGTTCAGATGGGTTCAGCCTGGTTCAGACTGGTTCAGACTATTTCACACTGGTTCAGCCTGGTTCAGGCTGGTTCAGCCTGGTTCAGACTGGTTCAGACTGGTTCAGACTGGTTCGGCCTGGTTCAGCCTGGTTCAGACTGGTTCAGACTGGTTCAGACCGGTTCAGACGGGTTCAGACGGGTTCAGCCTGGTTTAGCCTGGTTCAGACCGGTTCAGACTATTTCAGACTGGTTCAGACTACTTCAGGCTGGTTCAGCCTGGTTCAGATTGGTTGAGACTGGTTCAGACTGGTTCAGACTGGTTCAGACTGGTTCAGACTGGTTCAGACCGGTTCAGACCGGTTCAGCCTGGTTCAGCCTGGTTCAGACTGGTTCTGTTGTGTCCCTCTAGGTGTGTCCTCGGAGCTCCACCAGGTTCAGGCTCTCCAGCTGCTCTCAATGCTGCTACCTGCAGCCAACAGGGACACTCTGAGAGTAAATCACACCTTCTACTAAATCACACCTTCTACTAAATCACACCTTCTACTGCACTAAATCACACCTTCTACAAAATCACACCTTCTACTGCACTAAATCACACCTTCTACTAAATCACACCTTCTACTGCACTAAATCACACCTTCTACAAAATCACACCTTCTACTGCACTAAATCACACCTTCTACTAAATCACACCTTCTACTGCACTAAATCAAACCTCCTACTAAATCACACCTTCTACTACACTAAATCACACCTTCTACTGCACTAAATCACACCTTCCACTAAATCACACCTTCTACTACACTAAATCACACCTTCTACTGCACTAAATCACACCTTCCACTAAATCACACCTTCTACTACACTAAATCACACCTTCTACTGCACTAAATCACACTTTCTACTACACTAAATCACACCTTCCACTAAATCACACCTTCTACTACACTAAATCACACCTTCTACTGCACTAAATCACACCTTCCACTAAATCACACCTTCTACTACACTAAATCACACCTTCTAATGCACTAAATCATACCTTCTACTACACTAAATCACACCTTCTACTGCACTAAATCACACCTTCTACTACACTAAATCACACCTTCTACTAAATCACACCTTCTACTGCACTAAATCACACTTTCTACTACACTAAATCACACCTTCTACTGCACTAAATCATACCTTCTACTGCACTAAATCACACCTTCTACTACACTAAATCACACCTTCTACTAAATCACACCTTCTACTGCACTAAATCACACCTTCTACTACACTAAATCACACCTTCTACTAAATCACACCTACTGCACTAAATCACACCTTCTACTAAATCACACCTTCTACTGCACTAGATCACACCTTCTACTGCACTAAATCACACCTTCTACTAAATCACACCTTCTACTACACTAAATCACACCTTCTACTAAATCACACCTTCTACTACACTAGATCACACCTTCTACTGCACTAAATCACACCTTCTACTGCACTAAATCACACCTTCTACTGCACTAAATCACACCTTCTACTACACTAGATCACACCTTCTACTACACTAAATCACACCTTCTACTGCACTAAATCACACCTTCTACTACACTAAATCATACCTTCTACTACACTAAATCAAATCAAATCAAATCAAATCAAATCAAATCAATTTATTTTTGTATAGCGTCAAATCACAACAGAAGTTATCTCAAGGCACTAAATCACACCTTCTACTGCACTAAATCACACCTTCTACTGCACTAAATCACACCTTCTACTACACTAAATCACACCTTCTACTGCACTAAACCATACCTTCTACTACACTAAATCACACCTTCTACTACACTAGATCACACCTTCTACTACACTAAATCACACCTTCTACTGCACTAAATCACACCTTCTACTGCACTAAATCACACCTTCTACTAAATCACACCTTCTACTACACTAAATCACACCTTCTACTACACTAAATTACACCTTCTACTGCACTAAATCACACCTTCTACTACACTAAATCACACCTTCTACTAAATCACACCTTTTACTACACTAAATCACACCTTCTACTACACTAAATCACACCTTCTACTGCACTAAATCACACCTTCTACTACACTAAATCACACCTTCTACTTCACTAAATCAAACCTTCTACTACACTAAATCACACCTACTACACAAAATCACACCTTCTACTAAATCACACCTTCTACTACACTAAATCACACCTTCTACTACACTAAATCACACCTTCTACTGCACTAAATCACACCTTCTACTACACTAAATCACACCTTCTACTACACTAAATCACACCTTCTACTACACTAAATCACACCTTCTACTGCACTAAATCACACCTTCTACTACACTAAATCACACCTTCTACTGCACTAAATCACACCTTCTACTACACTAAATCACACCTTCTACTACACTAAATCACACCTTCTACTGCACTAAATCACACCTTCTACTACACTAAATCACACCTTCTACTGCACTAAATCACACCTTCTACTACACTAAATCACACCTTCTACTACACTAAATCACACCTTCTACTACACTAGATCACACCTTCTACTAAATCACACCTTCTACTACACTAAATCACACCTTCTACTACACTAAATCACACCTTCTACTAGAACACACCTTCTACTGCACTAAATCACACCTTCTACTAAATCACACCTTCTACTACACTAAATCACACCTTCACTAAATCACACCTTCTACTACACTAGATCACACCTTCTACTGCACTAAATCACACCTTCTACTGCACTAAATCACACCTTCTACTGCACTAAATCACACCTTCTACTGCACTAAATCACACCTTCTACTACACTAAATCACACCTTCTACTGCACTAAATCACACCTTCTACTACACTAAATCACACCTTCTACTACACTAGATCACACCTTCTACTAAATCACACCTTCTACTACACTAAATCACACCTTCTACTACACTAAATCACACCTTCTACTGCACTAAATCACACCTACTACACTAAATCACACCTTCTACTACACTAAATCACACCTTCTACTAAATCACACCTTCTACTACACTAAATCACACCTTCTACTGCACTAGATCACACCTTCTACTGCACTAAATCACACCTTCTACTAAATCACACCTTCTACTACACTAAATCACACCTTCTACTAAATCACACCTTCTACTACACTAGATCACACTTTCTACTGCACTAAATCACACCTTCTACTAAATCACACCTTCTACTACACTAAATCACACCTTCTACTAAATCACACCTTCTACTGCACTAGATCACACCTTCTACTGCACTAAATCACACCTTCTACTAAATCACACCTTCTACTGCACTAAATCACACCTTCTACTAAATCACACCTTCTACTGCACTAAATCACACCTTCTACTACACTAAATCACACCTTCTACTGCACTAAATCACACCTTCTACTGCACTAAATCACACCTTCTACTACACTAAATCACACCTTCTACTACACTAAATCATACCTTCTACTACACTAAATCACACCTTCTACTACACTAAATCATACCTTCTACTACACTAAATCACACCTTCTACTGCACTAAATCACACCTTCTACTACACTAAATCACACCTTCTACTGCACTAAATCACACCTTCTACTAAATCACACCTTCTACTACACTAAATCACACCTTCTACTGCACTAAATCACACCTTCTACTACACTAAATCACACCTACTGCACTAAATCACACCTTCTACTAAATCACACCTTCTACTGCACTAAATCACACCTTCTACTACACTAAATCAGACCTTCTACTACACTAAATCACACCTTCTACTACACTAAATCAGACCTTCTACTACACTAAATCACACCTTCTACTGCACTAAATCACACCTTCTACTAAATCACACCTTCTACTACACTAAATCACACCTTCTACTAGACTAAATCAGACCTTCTACTACACTAAATCATACCTTCTACTACACTAAATCAGACCTTCTAATACACTAAATCATACCTTCTACTACACTAAATCACACCTTCTACTAAATCACACCTTCTACTACACTAAATCATACCTTCTACTACACTAAATCACACCTTCTAATGCACTAAATCACACCTTCTACTGCACTAAATCACACCTTCTACTAAATCACACCTTCTACTACACTAAATCAGACCTTCTACTACACTAAATCAGACCTTCTACTACACTAAATCATACCTTCTACTACACTAAATCACACCTTCTACTGCACTAAATCACACCTTCTACTAAATCACACCTTCTACTACACTAAATCACACCTTCTACTGCACTAAATCATACCTTCTACTGCACTAAATCACACCTTCTACTACACTAAATCACACCTTCTACTACACTAAATCACACCTTCTACTACACTAAATCATACCTTCTACTACACTAAATCACACCTTCTACTACACTAAATCATACCTTCTACTACACTAAATCACACCTTCTACTGCACTAAATCACACCTTCTACTACACTAAATCACACCTTCTACTGCACTAAATCACACCTTCTACTAAATCACACCTTCTACTGCACTAAATCACACCTTCTACTAAATCACACCTTCTACTGCACTAAATCACACCTTCTACTAAATCACACCTTCTACTACACTAAATCACACCTTCTACTGCACTAAATCACACCTTCTACTAAATCACACCTTCTACTACACTAAATCACACCTTCTACTGCACTAAATCACACCTTCTACTGCACTAAATCACACCTTCTACTACACTAAATCATACCTTCTACTACACTAAATCACACCTTCTACTACACTAAATCACACCTTCTACTACACTAAATCACACCTTCTACTACACTAAATCACACCTTCTACTACACTAAATCACACCTTCTACTACACTAAATCATACCTTCTACTACACTAAATCAGACCTTCTACTGCACTAAATCACACCTTCTACTACACTAAATCACACCTTCTACTACACTAAATCATACCTTCTACTACACTAAATCACACCTTCTACTGCACTAAATCACACCTTCTACTGCACTAAATCACACCTTCTACTACACTAAATCACACCTTCTACTAAATCACACCTTCTACTACACTAGATCACACTTTCTACTGCACTAAATCACACCTTCTACTAAATCACACCTTCTACTACACTAAATCACACCTTCTACTAAATCACACCTTCTACTGCACTAGATCACACCTTCTACTGCACTAAATCACACCTTCTACTAAATCACACCTTCTACTGCACTAAATCACACCTTCTACTACACTAAATCACACCTTCTACTAAATCACACCTTCTACTGCACTAAATCACACCTTCTACTACACTAAATCACACCTTCTACTACACTAAATCACACCTTCTACTACACTAAATCATACCTTCTACTACACTAAATCACACCTTCTACTACACTAAATCATACCTTCTACTACACTAAATCACACCTTCTACTGCACTAAATCACACCTTCTACTACACTAAATCACACCTTCTACTGCACTAAATCACACCTTCTACTAAATCACACCTTCTACTACACTAAATCACACCTTCTACTGCACTAAATCACACCTTCTACTACACTAAATCACACCTACTGCACTAAATCACACCTTCTACTAAATCACACCTTCTACTGCACTAAATCACACCTTCTACTACACTAAATCAGACCTTCTACTACACTAAATCACACCTTCTACTACACTAAATCAGACCTTCTACTACACTAAATCACACCTTCTACTGCACTAAATCACACCTTCTACTAAATCACACCTTCTACTACACTAAATCACACCTTCTACTAGACTAAATCAGACCTTCTACTACACTAAATCATACCTTCTACTACACTAAATCAGACCTTCTACTACACTAAATCATACCTTCTACTACACTAAATCAGACCTTCTACTGCACTAAATCACACCTTCTACTAAATCACACCTTCTACTACACTAAATCAGACCTTCTACTACACTAAATCATACCTTCTACTACACTAAATCAGACCTTCTACTGCACTAAATCACACCTTCTACTAAATCACACCTTCTACTGCACTAAATCACACCTTCTACTAAATCACACCTTCTACTACACTAAATCACACCTTCTACTAGACTAAATCAGACCTTCTACTACACTAAATCATACCTTCTACTACACTAAATCACACCTTCTACTAAATCACACCTTCTACTACACTAAATCATACCTTCTACTACACTAAATCACACCTTCTAATGCACTAAATCACACCTTCTACTGCACTAAATCACACCTTCTACTAAATCACACCTTCTACTACACTAAATCAGACCTTCTACTACACTAAATCATACCTTCTACTACACTAAATCACACCTTCTACTGCACTAAATCACACCTTCTACTACACTAAATCACACCTTCTACTGCACTAAATCATACCTTCTACTGCACTAAATCACACCTTCTACTACACTAAATCACACCTTCTACTACACTAAATCACACCTTCTACTACACTAAATCACACCTTCTACTACACTAAATCATACCTTCTACTACACTAAATCACACCTTCTACTGCACTAAATCACACCTTCTACTACACTAAATCACACCTTCTACTGCACTAAATCACACCTTCTACTGCACTAAATCACACCTTCTACTACACTAAATCACACCTTCTACTACACTAAATCACACCTTCTACTACACTAAATCACACCTTCTACTACACTAAATCACACCTTCTACTAAATCACACCTTCTACTGCACTAAATCACACCTTCTACTAAATCACACCTTCTACTGCACTAAATCACACCTTCTACTAAATCACACCTTCTACTGCACTAAATCACACCTTCTACTAAATCACACCTTCTACTGCACTAAATCACACCTTCTACTAAATCACACCTTCTACTACACTAAATCACACCTTCTACTGCACTAAATCACACCTTCTACTGCACTAAATCACACCTTCTACTACACTAAATCATACCTTCTACTACACTAAATCACACCTTCTACTACACTAAATCACACCTTCTACTACACTAAATCACACCTTCTACTACACTAAATCACACCTTCTACTACACTAAATCATACCTTCTACTACACTAAATCAGACCTTCTACTGCACTAAATCACACCTTCTACTACACTAAATCACACCTTCTACTACACTAAATCATACCTTCTACTACACTAAATCACACCTTCTACTACACTAAATCATACCTTCTACTACACTAAATCACACCTTCTACTGCACTAAATCATACCTTCTACTACACTAAATCACACCTTCTACTACACTAAATCATACCTTCTACTACACTAAATCACACCTTCTACTACACTAAATCACACCTTCTACTGCACTAAATCACACCTTCTACTACACTAAATCACACCTTCTACTAAATCACACCTTCTACTACACTAAATCATACCTTCTACTACACTAAATCACACCTTCTACTACACTAAATCACACCTTCTACTAAATCACACCTTCTACTACACTAAATCATACCTTCTACTACACTAAATCACACCTTCTACTACACTAAATCACACCTTCTACTAAATCACACC